>NW_025256485.1:739-1846 GCF_018294505.1 Triticum aestivum
CATCTGTTACACGGGCACTTCAATGTTTTTAAACTTATTTGAACGCTGGACTTATTTTGTGTTCAGTATGCAGCATTCAAAGCGACGTCATCAATTTCCAACATGTTCTAACATCATTTGTTGTTTTTCGGTCATTTAGCTTATTGTTTAGAGAGCTAAATGACCATGAAATTGAAAATCACTACAAAATGAATTCTGAAAATGTTGAAACTTGGCATGGTATCATCATTTCACTCGCATAACATGTGCGAAAGAGTAGAGAGGGTCACGGCAAAAACTGGACGCACTTCATGTACAAACTGGACAAACCCTTTCGGAGTATTAGGGTTTCGGACGAGAACTCATCTGTTACACGGGCACTTCAATGTTTTTTAAACTTATTTGAACTCCGGACTTCTTTTGTGTTTAGTATGCAACATTCAAAGTGACGTCATCAATTCCCAACATGTTCTGACATCATTTGTTGTTTTTCGGTCATTTACCTAATTGTTTAGAGAGCTAAATGACCGTGAAATTGAAAATCACTACAAAATGAATTCTGAAAATGTTGAAACTTGGCATGGTATCATCATTTCACCCGCATAGCATGTGCGAAAGAGTAGAGAGGGTCACGGCAAAAATTGGACGCACTTCGTGTACAAACTGGACAAACCCTTTCAGAGTATTAGGGTTTCAGACGAGAACTCGTCTGTTACATGGGAACTTCGATGTTTTTTAAACTTATTTGAACTTCGGACTTCTTTTGTGTTCAATACGCAGCATTCAAAGCAACATCATCAATTTACAACATGTTCTGACATCATTTGTTTTTTCGGTCATTTACCTAATTGTTTAGAGAGCTAAATGCCGTGAAATTGAAAATCACTACAAAATGAATTCTGAAAATGTTGAAAATTGGCATGGTATCATCATTTCACCGGCATAGCATGTGCAAAAGAGTAGAGAGGGTCACGGCAAAAACTGGACGCAGTTCATGTACAAACTGGACAAACTCTTTCGGAGTACGAGGGTTTCGGACGAGAACTCATCTGTTACACGGGCACTTCAATGTTTTTTAAACTTATTTGAACTTCGGACTCCTTTTGTGTTCAGTATGCAGCATTCAAA
>NW_025256486.1:0-1846 GCF_018294505.1 Triticum aestivum
ACAGAAACCGCGAGTATTGATGTGTGACACGTAAATGCACCCCGGGGTTCGTTATTCATGGAAATCACTCTGGGACCCCAAAAAAGTGAGTAATAGTCCACAAAACGGGCCTGAATCGGCCAAAACTGTGACTGTTGATGACTGACATGTAAGCGCACCTTAGGGTTCAATAACTATGGAAATCACTTTGGGATCCCAAAACGGTGAGTAATAGTCCACGAAACGGGTCAGAATTGGCCAAAATTGTGAGGGTTGACGACGGGCACGTAAACGCACCCCAGGGATCGTCAATCATGGTAATCGCTCCAGGACCCCAAAACGTTGAGTAACAGTGCACAAAACATACCAGAATTGGCCAAAACTATGAGTGTTGATGACCGACACGTAAACGCACCCCGGCGTTCGTCGATCGTGGAAATCACTTCGGGATCCCAAAACTGAGTAATAGTCCAAGAAACGGGCCAGAGTCGGCCCAACCTACGCGTCTTGACGACCAGCACGTAAGCACATCTTGGGGTTCGACAAGCATGGAAATCGCTTTGGGACTGCAAAACGGTGAGTTATAGTCCATGAAAGAGCCCTGAATCGGTAAAACCTAGGGTTATTGATCAACAATACATAAACGCACCACGGGGTTCGTCAATCATGGAAATCGCTCAGGGACCCAAAATCAGTGAGTAATAGTCCATGAAACGGGCCAAATCGGCCAAAACTTCAAATGTTGATGACCGACACATAAACGCAGTGGTGTTCGTCGGTCGTGGAAATCACTACGTGACCCCAAAACTGAGTAATAAGAATCGGCCGAAACAGCTATTGTTGATGACCGACACGTAAGCGCACCTTGGGGTTGGACATCCATGGAAATCGCTTTGGGACCCCAAAAATGTGAGTAATAGTCCATGAAACGGGACAGAATCGACAAAAACCACGACTATTGATGACCGACACATAAACGCATCACGGGGTTTATTAATCGTGGAAATCACTTCGGGACCCCAAAACAGTCAGTAATAGTCCACGAAACGGGCCATAATTGGCCAATACTATGAGAGTTGATGACCGACACGTAAGAGCACCTTGGGGTTCAACAACTATGGAAATCTCTTCGTGACCGCAAAACAGTGAGTAATAGTCCATGAAACGGGCCAGAATCGACAAAAACCGCGAGTGTTGATGTCTGACACGTAAACGCACCTCGGGGTTCGTTAATCATGGAAATCACTCTGGGACGCCAAAAAAGTGAGTAATCGTCCACAAAACGGGCCTGAATCAGCCAAAACTGTGACTGTTGATGACCGAAATGTAATCACACCTTAGTGTTCAGTAACTATGGAAATCGCTTTGGGATCCCAAAACAGTGAGTAATAGTCCACGAAACGGGTCAGAATTGGCCAAAACTATGAGGGTTGACGATGGGCACGTAAACGCACCCCAGGGATCGTCAATCATGGTAATCGCTCCGGGACCCCAAAACGTTGAGTAACAGTGCACAAAACGTACCAGAATCGGCAAAAATTGTGAGTGTTCATGACCGACACATAAACGCACCCCGGTGTTCGTCGATCGTGGAAATCACTTCGGTACCCCAAAACTGAGTAATATTTCAAGAAACGGGCCAGAATCGGCCCAATCTGCGAGTCTTGACGACCAACACGTAAGCACATCTTGGGGTTCGACAAGCATGGAAATCGCTTTGGGACTGCAAAACGGTGAGTTATAGTCCATGAAAGAGCCCTAAATCGGTAAAACCTAGGGTTATTGATCAACGATACATAAACGCACCACGGGGTTCGCCAATCATGGAAATCGCTCAGGGACCTGAAATCAGTGAGTAATAGTCCAT
>NW_025256487.1:0-1846 GCF_018294505.1 Triticum aestivum
CTTTACCGTTGCAAACTTGTAGGTATTTAGAAGTTGGAGGAACAAATTCAAATCAACATCGAAGTATATATCAATGGAAAAATATAGCCAACAAGTAGAACTATGCATCGTCATAGCCATAGCATGTGTGGACCCTGCTATGGAGAAAAGACCTACAGCAAAGGATATAATCCAAGTGCTTAGTGCAGCAGACTGGGTATGGGTGTTGGCCTGCTGCGTACCCGTCTGGGTGTTGGCAAAAAAGGAAAGAAAAGAAAAAGAGGATGAAAACAAAAAAAAGGCAGAAAAGAAGAACAAAAAAGGCAAAAAAAAACATAGTATAGCAAAGAAAACCAAGAAAGAAATTAGAAAACCAAAGAGAGAGAAAAGAAAACAAAAAACAAGATAAAAACCGAACAAATGTAGCAACGAACAGGCTGAACGAATGACTGACCAAGAAACATGATACTGCGCCATCCAATACGCGTGTGCACCTACGGGGCACTTTAATCGACTCAGAAACTAGTCTTGCGTGAAGCGGGAGACATAACTCTTACGGTTAGAGACCTACCAAAATCACTATTAAGGGTTACCCGCTTAAAGGCCACTTCCATCTTCTCAGGCGCTGTCAACTGGCGCACTGCAACCTGGTAGTTCTTTCCTTTTTTTCATAAATTTGTTTATTCAAAATGTTTTATCTCTTGAATCATGCGTTTAAATCCAAAATTATTTTCACCATTTGATTTTTCGTGTCAAGATCTTCCAAATTATATCCCATTTTAAAAGGTTTGATAAACTTTTTTTCATGAAAAAACCTGAAAAATACTGGAGTGGGAAGCACGGTTGTGCTTCTTGTGGAAGCAATCTGTTCTTCCATGAGAAGTGAAGCTTGTATTTATTTTTCTTATCGAGAAGCACACTCACAGAAGCAAATTCATGTCTCCACGAGAAGGAAATATGTGCTTCTCGTGAAAGCACATTTGATTTCCTTTCCGAGAAGCACACCTCGTAGCATTTTTTTTCTTTTCCAAGAATGTGCTTCTCGTGGAAGCACATTTTTTTTACTTTTCCGTGAAGCCCAGCTGTGTTTGGGAAGCAAAGGATTTTTTTGTCTAAGACCTGACAAGAACTGAAATGCTATAGAAAAAAAAGTCCGTCCAAAATTCGAAAGCGTACACAGAAAAATAATAAAAATGGAATCTAGAGTGAGCGTCCGGCACGCAACATATGGCGGTGGCTGGACGCACCACTTGGCATGCTCCTACGCACCCAAAGTGCGAGGGCCTTTAGTCCCGGTTGGTGTTTGGAACCGGGACTAAAGGTCCCAGTCGAACCGGGACTGATGCCTGCCGAGGCTCAGCCGGCATCCTAGCCGCTCGAACCGGGACGATACTCACATTAGCCCCGGTTTGTAACACGACCGGGACTATTGATCTGATCTGGCCAGAACCAAAGCCATGTTTTCTACTAGTGGTGGATGATTGACAATAAAGAACGGGAACAGGTAGTCCTAGATAACCTCCTGGCTATCTGTGGTTTCTAGGTTGTGGCAGTGCATGTAAAAAGGATTTGGTAAGGACACTTTACCAATCAGGAGTAGGGGGTCTATAGCTCGATGAAGTACCCAAATCATCATTAAATCTAGGGAGACTGTGCTGACAGAGAAGATATTTGCATGAATGACCTCATTAAAGGCCAGATCAATTTTGTCGGCCAGAAACTCCTGGATGAAACTATAACCTTCTATGACCTTGGTCGTGTATCCATGTTGACCTTCTTTTGATTTACCTACCACATTGGCATGCAGAACTTGAAGACCGATCGAGAGGGTCTTCAACATAGAGTTTGATAGATACCGTTCGCCAGG
>NW_025256488.1:0-1846 GCF_018294505.1 Triticum aestivum
GCGGCAACCTCCTTGCCGTCCTTCTTGAAGTTCTTTTTACCCTTGCCTTTCTTGAACTTAGTGGTTTTATTGACCATCAACACTTGATGTTCCTTCCTGACTTCTACCTCTGCTGATTTCAGCATAGCAAATACTTCAGGAATGGTCTTTTCCATCCCCTGCATATTGAAGTTCATCACAAAGCTCTTGTAGCTTGGTGGAAGCGACTGGAGGATTCTGTCAATGACCGCATCATCCGGGAGATTAACTCCCAGCTGAGTCAAGCGGTTATGCAACCCAGACATAGTGAGTATGTGCTCACTGACAGAACTGTTTTCCTCCATCTTACAGCTGAAGAATTTGTCGGAGACTTCATATCTCTCGACCCGGGCATGATCTTGGAAAACCATTTTCAGCTCTTCGAACATCTCATATGCTCCATGTCTCTCAAAACGCTTTTGGAGCCCCGACTCTAGGCTGTAAAGCATGCCGCACTGAACGAGGGAGTAGTCATCGAAACGTGCTTGCCAAGCGTTCATAACATCTTGTTCTGCAGGGAGAACGGGTGTGTCACCAAGTGGTGCTTGTAGGACATAATCTTTCTTGGCAGCTATGAGGATGATCCTCAGGTTCCGGACCCAGTCCGTATAGTTGCTGCCATCGTCTTTCAGCTTAGTTTTCTCTAGGAACGCGTTGAAGTTGAGGACTACGTTGGCCATTTGATCTACAAGACATATTGCAAAGATTTTAGACTAAGTTCATGATAATTAAGTTCAACTAATCAAATTATTAGAGAACTCCCACTTAGATTAGACATCCCTCTAGTCATCTAAGTATTACATGATCCGAGTTAAACTAGACCGTGTCCGATCATCACGTGAGACGGACTAGTCAACATCGGTGAACATCTTCATGTTGATCGTATCTTCTATACGACTCATGCTCGACCTTTCGGTCTTCTGTGTTCCGAGGCCATGTCTGTACATGCTAGGCTCGTCAAGTCAACCTAAGTGTTTGCATGTGTAAATCTGTCTTACACCCGTTGTATGTGAACGTCTGAATAAAACACCCGATCATCACATGGTGTTTTGAAACAGCAAACTGTCGCAACGGTGCACAGTTAGGGGGAACACTTCTTGAATTTATTGTGAGGGATCATCTTATTTACTACCGTCGTTCTAAGTAAACAAGATGCAAAACATGATAAACATCACATGCAATCAAATAATAAACGTGACATGATATGGCCAATATCACATAGCTCCTTTGATCTCCATCTTGGGGCTCCATGATCATCTTGTCACCGGCTTGACACCATGATCTCCATCATCGTGTCTCCATGAAGTTGCTCGCCAACTATTACTTCTACTACTATGGCTAACGCGTTTAGCAATAAAGCAAAGTAATTTACATGGCGTTTCTTGATGACACGCAGGTCATATAAAAGAATAAAGACAACTCCTATGGCTCCTGCCGGTTGTCATACTCATCGACATGCAAGTCGTGATTCCTATTACAATAGCATGAACATCTCATACATCACATATAGATCATTCATCATTCATCACAACTTTGGCCATATCATATCACAAACCACTTGCTGCAAAAACAAGTTAGACGTCCTCTAATTGTTGTTGCAAGTTTTACGTGGCTGAATTAGGGTTCTAGCAAGAACGTTTTCTTACCTACGTTAAAGCCACAACGTGATTTGTCAACTTCTATTTACCCTTCATAAGGACCCTGTTCATCGATTCCGCTCCAACTAAAGTAGGAGAGACAGACACCCGCCAGCCACCTTATGCAACTAGTGCATGTTAGTCGGTGGAACCGGTCTCACGTAAGCGTACGTGTAAGGTTGGTCCGGGCC
>NW_025256489.1:0-1846 GCF_018294505.1 Triticum aestivum
TTTGTCATTTAAAACACTTCTTTTTTGTTTTCTATCATTTTTTTACAGCTTTGTTCTTGCCAGAAGTTAAATTTTTTGTTTCGGTGCGTTGCTTTTTGTTCATGTACAGATGGCCTAGGTTGCAGATACCACTATGCTCATAAGCTTCTATTCTGTTGCTCTAGGTTGCGGACGTATCTAAATTGCTGTTCAACTATTACAAAAGTATAAACTTTGGAGAGGATGATAGTCCTGATTCAATTCCTCAGGTGTGCCCCCTTCCACTCAAAACCGAGAGTTTCATTTGCTGGATTACCTTAGAGTTTTATTTTTCAAAGTTTTCGTTCATATATTAGGAAAAGGCAAATAGTGAGCAGACACATGCGATGGGATGTACTGGTGAATCGCAAGGACCTCTTTCCTGCAGCGATCTTGGGCGGAGAAAAAGGAAACCATCAAGGTGAATGATGCTTTCCTATTTCCATCATCAAGTTCTTTTCACAGCATTGTGGCTTTGCAGTTAAGCACCATCAATTTTTTTCCCTAAGTATGGCAAAAACCTGAGCCAAGAATTTCATATACAAACCTGAGCCAAGAATTTCATATACTAGAAATATTGTCACACATTATTAGGGTTTGACATTTGTGTATGGCATGAACAAAGAAGCCCTTTAGATTTTTCTCCTCTGCCCCTCTTAGGGTTATGTCTTGTACTTCCTTGCATGAAGCCAGCATTGTTATATTGTGTCTGAGTTTATTTTAAGTAGATCTTGTTTGATCTTAGATTTGAAAGCTATGTTTATGATGAGGATGAAGGTGATGTAGATGCTTCAAAGGATGCAGACTTCTGGCTCAATCCATGCTGCAAGTCAAAGAAGATATCTATGAAAACGGTATGGACTTAGCATGTTCACATGTTCGGATCTACTCTGCATATTCACACGCAGGCTGAAATTTTGGGTTAAATTGATTCAGCTTTGAGTCATAGAAGGCATAGAAATGGCTTTTCTTAGAACTAGATGATACCCCGCGCGTTGCTGCGGGAATTTTTAGCACTACATGATAAATATTTATGATGTAAGAAATAATAAAATCCTAAAAATGTATTTTTTTAACCTTCGATGAAACAATATGAAAAGCTAGGAGAATTCATATATTGTAGAGTATCTACATACTTGCTTAGATTTTCCTGATAATAATTCAAGGTAATATAATTTGATTATCTATTAGAAGTGCATCAGAGCAAAAAGAAATTCATGCTAATTTGCGAGCCTTGCGTGTTAATATGCCAAAATAGAAATTAGCTTCGATTGTCCACTATGATAATAATTTTGGGTGGAAAAGTAACCAAAGGTACACAAATTGTCATGGTTACTAAGTAGGGCAACAAATATACTCCATGTTCAACATCTTATTTAAAAGACTGCTATCCAGCATAGAACAATTAAACTTTAGGAGAATCAGAAATGGCCATACTTGATCCTCTCACCAAGGATTGTCATTAACACCAGAACAATCAAATAGTGATATTCCAAATTATTCTTACATTTTTAAAACGAAGCTATTGCCCGAGAGAAGATTGTATATTATAATTATGCACACATGGTTGAAAACATAACATCACTTAATATCCTAGCATAGATAAATAATAAAATGATATCATCTATCTTCAAACCAGAAACACACCAACAGTCTTATTTGTCATCACAGTTGTACATCCCAGGGAGTAGACATGACTGGGTATAAAATCTTGTAACATTTGCAAATTTTTATTAGCATAACATGGGTGAATTGCATAAAGGAAAAATTGAAATAACAATGCCAATAGCAATAATAGTCTCTTTAAGGATTCTTATGAAAAAAAAAA
>NW_025256490.1:0-1846 GCF_018294505.1 Triticum aestivum
TGCAACTATGATGTTCGGACACACCATCACACTATGGTGTTCCAAGCTGTATTAGTTGTGAAACAATTTCCACAATGTCTTAATTCTGTGCCAAACTCGTAATTCAGATATTCATCTCTATGATCATATCATAGATCTTTTATCCTCTTGTCACGACGATCTTTCAACTTCACCCTGAAATTACTTGAACCTTTCAATAATTCAGACTCGTGATTTATCAAGTAAATGTACTCAACATCTACTTGAATCATCTGTGAAGTAAAAACATAACGATATCCACTACATGCCTCAGCACTCATTGGACTGCACACATCAAAATGTATTACTTCCAACAAGTTGCTTTCTAGTTCCATTTTACTGAAACCGAGGCTTTCAGTCATCTTGCCCATGTGGTATGTTTTGCATGTCTCAAGCGATTCAAGATCAAGTGAGTTCAAACGGTCCATTTGCATGGAGTTTCTTCATGCATATACACCAATAGACATGGTTCGCATGTCTCAAACTTTTCAAAAATGAGTGAGCCCAAAGATCCATCAACATGGAGCTTCTTCATGCGTTTTATACCGATATGACTTACGTGGCAGTGCCACAATTAGGTGGTACTATCATTACTATCTTTTGGCATGAACATGTGTATCACTACGATCGAGATTCAATAAACCATTCATTTTAGGTGCAAGACCATTGAAGGTATTATTCAAATAAACAGAGTAACCATTATTCTTCTTAAATGAATAACCGTATTGCGATAGACATAATCCAATCATGTCTATGCTCAACGCAAACACCAAATGACAATTATTCAGGTTTAATACTAATCTTGATGGTAGAGGGAGCGTGCGACGTTTGATCACGTCAAACTTGGAAACACTTCCAACACATATCGTCAGCTCACCTTTAGATAGTCTCCGTTTATTCCGTAGCTTTTATTTCGAGTTACTAACACTTGGCAACCGAACCGGTATCTTAATACCCTGGTGCTACTAGGAGTACTAGTAAAATACACATTAACATAATGTATATCCAATATACTTCTATTGACCTTGCCAGCCTTATCATCTACCAAGTATCTAGGGTAATTCTGCTCCAGTGGCTGTTCCCCTTATTACAGAAGCACTTAGTCTTGGGTTTGGGTTCAACCTTGGGTTTCTTCACCAGAGCAGCAGCTGAATTGGCGTTTCATGAAGTATCCATTTGTTCCCTTGCCCTTCTTGGAACTAGTGGTTTCACCAACCATCAACAATTGATGCTCCTTCTTGATTTCTACTTTCGTGGCGTCAAACATCGCGAGTATCTCAAGGATCATCATATATGTTGTGACACCCCAAAAATTTGGCCTTGTTTTAATGAATTAAATTTTTTTTACCAGGAATTAAGCTTTGAGTTTCTGAGCTCCATTTTAATTTTTAAATCATTTCCTTCCCTGTTGTGATGAGTTTTTCCCTAAGTGAAAACTTTTCAAAGTATGTTATTGGACTTATTTAACCTCTCAAGAAAAACTTTTCTTTTATCAGTATAAATAATTAACTAATTAAATTGCTTGATCTTTATTTTCTTGAAAAAATGGTGTTTCAAGGTTATATGGCCATATTTGAACTACAACCATTTGATAAATTCACCTAAAACTCTAACCAAAATTTGGAGATGTCAAGTGATGTTTTTAAATCACTTTTATACAAAAATATATTTTATTTATGTTATAATTTGAGCTCTGCATCAATTTTTCCTTCTCTGGTCCAGAGTACATTTTGCACTACAACTCTTTTAAATAATTCTTTCTAGCCTCCACCAAAATTATGGGATGTTGATAGTAGCATATGATTCAACTTTATGCAAAAACCTAGTG
>NW_025256491.1:0-1846 GCF_018294505.1 Triticum aestivum
CTTGCCTCATATTGAATTTGCTTATAATCGTTCATTGCATTCTACTACTAAGATGTGCCCTTTTGAAGTTGTGTATGGTTTCCTACCTCGTGCACCTATTGATTTGTTGCCTCTTCCATCTTCGGAGAAGGTTAATTTTGATGCTAAACAACGTGCTGAATTGATTTTAAAAATGCATGAGTTAACTAAGGAAAACATTGAGCGTATGAATGCTAAATATAAACTTGCTGGAGATAAGGGTAGAAAACATGTTGTGTTTGCACCTGGAGATCTTGTTTGGTTACATTTGCGTAAGGATAGATTTCCTGATTTGCGCAAATCAAAGCTAATGCCACGTGCTGATGGTCCCTTTAAGGTGTTAGAGAAAATAAATGATAATGCATATAAACTTGAGCTGCCTGCAGATTTTGGGGTTAGTCCCACTTTTAACATTGCAGATTTGAAGCCTTATTTGGGTGAGGAAGATCAGTTTCCGTCGAGGACGACTTCATTTCAAGAAGGGGAGGATGATGAGGACATCAATACCATTGTTACACCCACAGCCCCTACTGCTACATATACGGGACCAATTACTAGAGCTCGCGCACGCCAATTAAATTATCAGGTACTTTCGTTTCTTGGTAATGATTCTAATGTTCATGAGAATATGATGCTGCCTAAATTGGATACATTTGTTTTGCTTACAAATGAAGGGCCTAGCTTGGAGAAGGATGAACATTGGAGCAAGAACAAGCATGGAGATGATGCCATGCGCAAGGGGAACAAGAACGGAGTTACAAGTGATGATTTCAGGACTTTGAAGCCACCATAATGGGTGCATGAATCCATGGACGAAATATACAAGATGCCACTTCATAAATTTCGTCCCGAGGCTATTATAGGTGCCGCGTCACCTTTTTATTGGGCCAGGCCCATGTAATTTCGAAATACATAAGTATAGGCTATTTTTAGAGTCCGTATGTGTGGGGAAACAAGAGATAGGGTTGATTTCGGACCCCTCCACCAAGGGCCACGAAATTCCCCCTCTCTTCCTCCATATATACAGCCCTTAGGGCACCGTTTAGACTTTGGGGTTTGTTTAGATTAAAAGTTCGCCATAGCTGCAACTTCGCGTACTTCGTTTGTGTTCAACGACCAGACAAAGGCGTCACAGAACCCCACCTTGATCAATAAAGCTTTCATCTTATATTCACAATATCCAGATTGCAATCTCAGTTTCTTGCTTGTTCTTCGTTTGCTCGCAGGAAACAGACCCTCGTGGTCAGGTTGATCGTGCTCCGGCGTGGTCAATAACCTCTCGGAGTTGGTTTAGCGATTGCTAAGGCGCGACGTCCACGCACGTTCATAGTCGGATCGTCAAAGTCGACTGCCACCAAAGCGATATCCATCATCTCATCGAAAGACGGGACACCTTTGCCTCTATCAGGTCCAGTATGTATAGCAGCAGGGGCTGTGGGTGTAACAATTGTATTGATGTCCTCATCACATGGTATGGCGCGAGGTCCTCGACGTTGAAGACGTCGCTCACATTGTACTTGCCTCGTGGTAGGTCGATCTTGTAGGCGTTGTTGTTGTAGCGTGCTAGCACCTTGAAAGGTCCATCGGCTCAAGGGAGAAGCTTGGACTTGCGTTCGTTGGGGAAGCGGTTCTTGCGAAGGTGTTGCCACACTAGATCACCAATGTTGAAGACCATGGGTTGCTTGTTGACATTGAGCTTGGTCGCTAGTCGTTGTACTTGGCACTCGATGGTGTGCCTTGTATCTTCATGCATCTTCTTGATGTAGCTTGCACGAGCCTTTGCGTCGAGGTTGGTTCGCTCTTGTAGAGGAAGAGGTAGAATGTCCAA
>NW_025256492.1:0-1846 GCF_018294505.1 Triticum aestivum
GGCTTCCAGAGCTTGGGTTGAGCTGGGAGCACTACGTGGCTGCCCCGGCCCCGCCGGATGTCATTATCGACGGTGTCGTGTGCGACACGAGGGCAAACATGGTGATCAGGACGTTCTGGGTAATTTCTCCTTTACACATTTCAAAATCTTCAACTAGCTAGTTATTAATTGTACTAATCAATATTGTCTCATTTGATTGCAGACATTCTACAGGTGTGAGGAGGGATACGAGGAGGACTGCGCAAATGTTATCCAGAACGTCTGCAAGCGCCTACTCCAGAACTTACGGCACGAGGCTCGGGTGCAGGCTGTTCGAGACTACTACGCCTTGCGTGGTATCAAGAAGACCAAGCCGGCGTGCCGCGATAAGTTCCTGAGTAAGGAGCAGTACATGAAGGTAATTCTTAAGGCCTTCTACTTAAGTTCCTTCATTTAGTAATTCTTAGCCGTAGCGCTCAAGTTTCTATTTGCTAACTTAGGCGCCTCCGAGATGGTGTGCGGATCGGATGGATTGTTGGGAGGTGTTTGTCGATGAGTGGTGCTCACAAGAATGGGTAGCCCTCCACAACCAGGCCAAGGACAAACGTGCCCAAATGGAAGGTGTGCCACACCATCAAGGCAGCTCCAACTTATATCAGTTCGGGCGCAACTGGGTATGTGGTTTGCTTCATGATTCATGCAATTCATTCATCATGCTAGCTTGAGCCCTTTAATTACTAATTTTCATTGTTTCTCTCTTTCAGGCACGCCACAATAAGGCGGATAAGGTGCCAGAGGTGTACGACCTGTATGCCATGGCCCACACTGGCTCTTACAAGAAAGTCAAGGCTTTCTCTCAGTCTGACCTCGATGATGCAAACAACTTCACCAACATCTCCTCCCACAACAAGCTCGTGAGATATAGAGATGAGGGGAAGGGGAGGAAAGGGGAGGACATTAACCCGAGCCAGGGTCCCATTGATCCAGAGCTGGTGATGATATCTGGTGGCGGGAGGTCCCATGGCTCCATAGCCATTGGAGATGGACTTATCCGTTGTCCTAGCACTCTCCCGGAGATCAAGGCGCGCCAGTCGAGCTCCGCTCCTGAGATAAGGCCTCGTGAATGGCCAGTGCAACTCGCCATCAAGGTTAGTGATACGTACTCAGTTATCTTTCTCCATTACATTGTGTGCGCTTCCATCAATGATTACAAATGGTCATGTGAGTGGTGTTGCAGGCTGCTATACAGACTGAGAGAGATAGAACGGAGAAACTTCTGGCGGAGGCGGCGGAGAGGCAGCGGGAGATGGAGGAGAGGACGAGAAAGATGATGGAGGAGGAGAGGGCACGGAATGACATGCAGGCAAGGGCCATGTACGAACTCCTTGTGGTAAGTTTCTTCTGCAGATTACTTGCTAGTCTTAACATTTGAGTCTCATTACTAACTAGTATGACTCTGTTCTGAAAACCAAATGTGCAGTCTGTGTGCGAGAAGTCCGGTCAGCCCGCTCCGCCGATGCCAGTGATTGCTCCTGGGAGCACGGTGAGTTTAGTTTGAATGGACATTACTTGGTAGTCTTAACATTTGAGTGTCGTAATGCTAACGAGACATTGGAAATGATCTTTGGTGCAGCTTAACTCCAGAAACGCATCGCACGATCCTTCTCCAGGTAGCGGCACTAGCCACCCCGCTCCTACACCTCCCTGATCACGGTAAGTTTCTCTAGTGTTTTGCTTAACAAATGCATAAAGACCTAGACTTAGCTTTATTTCCTCCAATATGCTTACCATAATGACCTAGAGTTAGCTTATTTTCCTCCAAAATGACCCATTTTACCTAGGTTAGCTTATAAATGATGCAGTTCAT
>NW_025256493.1:0-1846 GCF_018294505.1 Triticum aestivum
CTAGCTAATGTTATCTCCTTGTTCACATAGTGATGGAAATCCATCTTTTGGGAATCTCAATGGAGTGTCGCTGAGTCAATCAGTCACCTCCTCACCTCTCCTTGATGTAACGATGAACCCTTGTCCAGAACTCGCTTCCATAGTTCATCTCCCGAGAATCTCCGCTGTCGTTTCGACAATTTGTGTTGCACCTTTCTTCTCAGGCATCCTGAGTCTGAGTTACCCTGACACCAATCAGATCTGAATCTCGGTCAGATATGATGGTTGGAACATATTTCCAAGAGTTATAACATTGACCTATTTATGACCCGGTAAGGTGATGATACCCAGCACACCTGGCGGGAGGACCTATTGTTATAAGTTTTCCCTTCAGCAAGGTTATCTATTCTTCCATGAGGAAATTGTAAGACTTATTCTATAAGTTGTTCCTGATGGATCCTTTTTGTTTCCAAATTCTGATCTTCACCTGTTGACCATGTCAATGCTATCTCAAAGCATGTCTATGGTACTCCGATTTTCAACAGGAACATTTGAAGCCCAATGCTAAATGTTTCCTGCTCAATTATCCAAACACCATTGTATGGGTAATGTCATGAAATTGTCTCTCCCGTACCTAAAGAGTTTTCTACATTATATCATGTCATGGATATCATGCTCTGCTTGTCCTTGGAAAGGATATAACCTTGAAATATGTGTTTAAACACATTTTCCTTTCCATTCTTCTGTTTAATCTGATAATCATATTTTCCTTTCCATTGTTTGGTTTAACTTTTCTGGTGGACTATATGATCTAAGCAGTATTAATTCCCTGCTTGTGCAAACACCTCGGTGTACAACTCTGTCAGTAAGACCCTGTTACTATTGTTGGTGACATTCCGGTAACCACCGATGGACGAGAACTTTGCCTATTGGTCCGCCTCGTTTCAACGAGCAGGAAAATGGTTCTCTTCGTCCCTCGCCCTTGGTACCGGCGATGTTGCTGACATATAACTGACAGGTTACCCTCTGACATGCCTTGCTATCATGATCGTGCAAGATGTCACCGCCCTTCCCACTTTTAACCCACATGGTGGGCCCATAACCCACAGTTCCACAGGATCGAAACCTGACTCTTATGTACACCCCCTGTTTTCAAGGTTGTTCCTCGCACCTGGCCTCGTATGTAATTCACAAGCCACCTTCAGGTCTGATATCGGACACAATACTTATTCCCGTTGCTTTGACCCTTTCACGCCCTATAATAGGCATCGAACGATTGCCTGCCCGCTCGAAACTTCCCAGGTTACCTCCTTACTTTGCTCTCGATATTTTCTGAAGTTTCGATTCGAGGGTTACCTTTCGCCACCTTCCTCGATGCTGTCGACCCGATAGACAACCTTGTCGAGGCCCGTTCTCCCAGAATGCCCACCCCTTATTCTTTCGCAAGTATGATGGAGTTCCTGAAGAAAGGACGCCGACTTCATCATGATGACCGGAGCAGAGAAATGAAGACATCAATGTATTGGACCAGCCTCTTCCAGAAGTGCAAGCCAGGATGAGAAGACCCGCTAGATTCGGTACCAAACCTTCCCCCCTTACTCCCCTCTTAAATCTCGGGACGAGATTTCTTGTAGTGGAGGAGATTTGTAACACCCCGAGAATCATGCTACAGTAACTCCCTGTGATTAAGCTAATCATGTTGCTAAACAGGGCTTGATCACATTTGAATCACATTTCCTTTTCAAAACTCCTAGTTCAAACTTCAATTAAATTTAAAAGTGGAAAATAAAACTTTTCAAATGTCAAAACTAAAATGTTCTAAAGGTGACAAATAAATCATATGTAATATTGGTGGAGGAACCAAGTC
>NW_025256494.1:0-1845 GCF_018294505.1 Triticum aestivum
ACGACCTCCCACTCGGTCCTCTAGATGCGCGGGAGCAAGGGCCATCCCCTGGTGCCCTCAGCGCGCCAAACTGACGCCTCTAGCGCAAGTCCGGCGTGCCCCGCCGTGTTCTGTGGTCGCCGTCGGCTGGTCTCCGGCGTGCTGACGTGGCGTCGTCGTTAGGGGCTAATGACCCTGCTAACTAACCCTGTGACACTGACAGCGGGCCCCGTAGCGGGTCAAAGCCCGAGTCAACGCGGGATTAGCCCCTGTGTCACTGACGTGTGGACCCCACACGTCAGGTTTGACCCGAGCCGGCCCCTGTTGACTTGCTGACGTCATGCCAACGTCATGCTGACGCAGTAATGTTTTCTGGATTTAATTTAATTCTGAAATTCCAGAAAATGAATATAAACTTCTAAAATTCATAGAAAATTAACCGTAACTCCAAATTAAATAATTTATATATGAAAAATTATCAGAAAAATTCAAGAAATCCATCTGTACCATTTTCATGCATGTTAGAACAACTTATAGCTGCTGTTTAGCACAAATCAATTAAAGGGCATTTAAATAATCACATATGGAGTTTGAATTTGAATCTTGTATTCAAACCAACTTCATTTAATCTGTTGCTAGTTGCATTGGCTCAAAACACATTCATTTTGCCATGTCATGATCATGCATCATATTGTGCATTGCATTGATTGTGTTCCCTTCTGTGTTGCCGGTATTTGTCCCCTCTCGATAGACGTGATACCGATGATGTGATCGTTGACACTGATGAAGACTCAATGTTATCTTCAAAAGTTCCAGGCAAGCAAAACCCCCTTGTTCATTCCGATACAATCCTACTCTCTCGCTCCTGCTCTCTTTTACTACATTAGGACAACACCGATTCATCTGTTACTTGCTGCGGTAGCTGAACCCCTTTGTCCTTTGCATGACCTGTCATTGCCACAGTAAATAGATGAAACCCACTAGTATGAGTAGGAGTTGTTTGAGCCCTGATGTGCCTACTCATTCATGTTTGTTTGTCATGCCTGCTATTGCTTAGAGTTGAGTCAGGTCTGATTCATCGGGGATGAATCAGAGGCGTGTGAACCTGTCCTACTGTGTGTGAGCTAAGTGTGTGAACACGATTTGGTAAAGGTAGCGGTGTAGGAGTACATGGTGGGTTGTCTCATTGCAGCCATCCTCAGGAACTGAGTTCTGTGTTTGTGATCCATGATTCAGCTACTACCACGCATTGGGCCCGAAACCAATGGACCCTCTCGGCTTCTTGATCACCCTTGTCCTCTGTCCAGGAGTTGCAAGTAGTTTCTGGTGTTTGTAGTATGCTGGAGGCCGTGGGCAGCGCTGACCGTAGGGGTGGGCTGTGATGCGGTAGGCACGTGGCACGGTGTACCGGGCGCCCGTTTGGTGTCTCGGGAACCTTGTTCACATCGTTTGGGGCTGTGAGCGAAACTCCGGCCGGATCTCCTCATGGATGGAACCCGAATAGGCGATAAACCTGGACTAGAGACTTAGATGATTAGGTAGGTCGTGGCCGACACCCACGTTGGGCTTCCGCTTGAAGGTTGCCGAGTACATGTCGTGTAAACGGCGGTAAGTGGTGAGAGCGTGTGTGAAGAAGTACACCCCTGCAGGGTTAACCTAATCTATTCGAATAGCCGTGTCCGCGGAAAAGGACTTCTGGGTTGCTTATATCAGTTCATAGACAAGTGAAAGTGGATACTCTAAAATACGCAAGATAAGCGTGAGTGCTATGGATGGCGTTCTCGTAGGGAGACGGGAGCGGATCCATAGTGGTGTATTGATATGGTGAATATGTGGACTCGTGTGCGCCACCTCAAAAAAGTTACT
>NW_025256495.1:0-1845 GCF_018294505.1 Triticum aestivum
CCACTAGGCTAGGTCTGCTTTCGGCCGCGTACGCAACGTGCAGGTGTGCTATGGGCGATGGGCCCAGACCCCTGTGCGCTTAGGTTTAGACCGGCGTGCTGGCCTCTCTGTTGAGCCTAGGTGGGGCTGCGACGTGTTGATCTTCCGAGGCCGGGCATGACCCAGGAAAGTGTGTCCGGCCAAATGGGATCGAGCGTGTTGGGTTATGTGGTGCACCCCTGCAGGGAAGTTAATCTATTCGAATAGCCGTGATCTTCGGTAACAGGACGACTTGGAGTTGTACCTTGACCTTATGACAACTAGAACCGGATACTTAATAAAACACACCCTTCCAAGTGCCAGATACAACCGGTGGTCGCTCTCTCTCAGGGATACGAGGAGGGGATCGCCGGGTAGGATTATGCTATGAGAAGCTATTTTGGAGATGCTACTTGGAGGACTTCAATCTACTCTCTTATACTTGATGCAAGACGGAGGCTGCCAGAAGCGTAGTCTTCGATAGGATTAGCTATCCCCCTCTTATCCTGGCATTCTGCAGTTCAGTCCACTGATATGGCCCTTTACACATATACCCATGCATATGTAGTGTAGTTTCTTGCTTGCGAGTACTTTGGATGAGTACTCACGGTTGCTTTCTCCCCCCTTTTCCCCTTTCCTTTCTTTCTGGTTGTCGCAACCAGATGCTGGAGTCCAGGAGCCAGACGCCACCATCGACGACGACCCCTACTACACTGGAGGTGCCTACTACTACGTGCTGTCCGCTGATGACGACCTGGAGTAGTTTAGGAGGATCCCAGGCAGGATGCCTGCGCCTCTTTCGATCTGTATCCCAGTTTGTGCTAGCCTTCTTAAGGCAAACTTGTTTAACTTATGTCTGTACTCAGATATTGTTGCTTCCGCTGACTCGTCTATGATCGAGCACTTGTATTCGAGCCCTCGAGGCCCCTGGCTTGTATTATGATGCTTGTATGACTTCTTTCTGTTTTAGAGTTGTGTTGTGATATCTTCCCGTGAGTCCCTGATCTTGATTGTACACGTTTGCGTGCATGATTAGTGTACGATTAAACCGGGGGCGTCACAAGTTGGTATCAGAGCCGACTGCCTGTAGGAATCCCCCTTCCACACTCCTTGGCCGAAGTCGAGTCTAGTCGTTGAAAAACTTTTACTAACATGGCTGTGTGGCCCATGGGCCCACGTCGCCATCGGGAGGTATTAGGATCTTTTATTCCTCGACCTTTACTCTGGGATTCTGAACCCTCTTCTATTCGGGTTAAACGATTTTTACTAAAAACTAACTTTAGGTTCTCGAAAATACTTTCTCCCGGAGAGCCCCTTCAGTCCAGATGGTCACCGACTGCACCAGAAGATTTCAGAGATACTCTTTGATATTCTCTCGAGACCTTGTGCCCATCACTTTTGCTATTCCCGACCACCGGTAAATCCTTATGGATAACTACTTACACTTGCCATTCTTACGATCATTCCCCATTGGTCTTGTTATTACAAGATACCCTGAGAAACTCGTCGTGGTTTCGATAATCCCTTGAGCTTACTGCCTTGCTGTTCTTGTCACTTGAATACCCCTACGGTTAATTCTCGCATTTATCGAGTATCTGCCCATCCCTCAGTTGTTCATGTGTTACACAAAAGTCTTCGAATTACCAACCGATATTCCAAAAATCCTCAGCAACCTATTGCTCTGGAATTTCTTGTTTGCTTTCATTATGATTAATCCCATAAGTATAGAAATCTTATTGACATTCCTTGTCATTATCATTTTGAGTCTGTTGACTCAATATGTTGCGAATACACGCAATCATCATTGATCCTTATAAATTACCTTTC
>NW_025256496.1:0-1845 GCF_018294505.1 Triticum aestivum
AAAAAAAACAATATAATTTGCCATGAGATATGTGGTCTAGTTGTTGAGAAAATTTACAAATATAAATTTCGACTTTATTTGTAAAATCTCTCTGGAAATTTGTAAAATGGGCATAACTTTTGCATACGAACTCTGATTAAAAAGTTTTATATATGAAAAATCATCTACTCGAAAAGTTACATCCAAATTTAACTGGGGAACCCCGTTAAACATTTTCAAAATCCCCAAAAACCTAGCACACAAAAAGTTACGGGGCTTTCAAGATCTAGAGGCAAAAAATTCAAAAAAAAAGGGTTTGGGATACTTCGTACATATGCATGACCGATTTGGGATGATTCCAAGGGAAACAAAACAAACCTTTCTCAAATTCATTGTGGCAACTTACACCTAGTGCACTTGAACTTGGAGAAAGTCACTTCTTTCATCCAAGCATAAGCTTCATGAACGGAACACGAAGGCATTGCTTACAAGGTTTTCAACACTAGGTTGATGTTCAGCATGAATCATGGGGGAGACAAAAATGCTGCTGATGGGCTCAACAACAACTCATCAGAATTTTCCATATTACCGGACTTCCACCATCATGTGAACACGGAGATAGCAATGGTCAGACCAAAATATGTAATGGTGTATGCTCGAGGGATCAACCACGAGTAAGACAACATTACAAAAATCGTTGGTTCTGATTTGACTTGACGATAGCCCATACTCAAGTCAAAGTCTTGACAAGGCAATAGATCCAACAACTGATCACGATGACCAATCAATGGAGATATCATCTTTCTTCAACACACACACACGCACAAAAGATATCCCTTAACATGAACTAACTCAGACAAGCTTTTATCTTCCAACTCTCCAAGTTGTTGTTTAGCTTAACCAACTAGCTCAGGGTTTCCGACACAGATTCTTGCAGAAAGGGAGGCTTACAAGAACCCCCCCCCCTGTGGACCGCCTTTTTCAGTTTTTTTTAAAAAGATAAAAATGTCAAAAAAAAAACAATATAATTTGCCATGAGATATGTGGTCTAGTTGTTGAGAAAATTTACAAATATAAATTTCGACTTTATTTGTAAAATCTCTCTGGAAATTTGTAAAATGGGCATAACTTTTGCATACGAACTCGGATTAAAAAGTTTTATATATGAAAAATCATCTACTCGAAAAGTTACATCCAAATTTAATTGGGGGAACCCCGTTAAACATTTTCAAAATCCCCAAAAACCTAACACAAAAAAAGTTACGGGGCTTTCAAGATCTAGAGGCAAAAAATTCAAAAAAAAGGGTTTGGGATACTTCGTACATATGCATGATCGATTTGGGATGATTCCAAGGGAAACAAAACAAACCTTTCTCAAATTCACTGTGGCAACTTACACCTAGTGCACTTGAACTTGGAGAAAGTCACTTCTTTCATCCAAGCATAAGCTTCATGAACGGAACACGAAGGCATTGCTTACAAGGTTTTCAACACTAGGTTTATGTTCAGCATGAATCATGGGGGAGACAAAAATGCTGCTGATGGGCTCAACAACAACTCATCAGAATTTTCCATATTACCGGACTTCCACCATCATGTGAACACGGTGATAGCAATGGTCAGACCAAAAGATGTAATGGTGTATGCTCGAGGGATCAACCACGAGTAAGACAACATTACGAAAATCGTTGGTTCTGATTTGACTTGACGATAGCCCATACTCAAGTCAAAGTCTTGACAAGGCAATAGATCCAACAACTGATCACGAGGACCAATCAATGGAGATATCATCTTTCTTCAACACACACACACGCACAAAAGATATCCCTTAACATGAACTAACTCAGACAAGCTTTTATCTTCCAA
>NW_025256497.1:0-1845 GCF_018294505.1 Triticum aestivum
CATTTTGCCCCGATGTCTTGAAAGGTTCTGGGCCTCGGGTTGGCCTACCCGTGGCTTATTTCTCCGACAGTAGTCCCCGAAGCTGGTGAGGCGCCGCGGGTGATTGGCCGAGAAGCCTCAGCAGTTTCTCTTTCCGGGTACTTGATACGTGGTTTTGGGTTGACTCTCGCCGGGCCGGCTAGAGGGAATCGGACTCGCCCAATTCTGTCTCGCACAACATTTCGAACGTCGTGGCGGGATTCAAGTAGCGTGTTGGCTAAGCCTCCAGGCCGCCGCCCGCTCTAGGCTTGTTAGGCAATGACACGTGGTTGGGCCATCCTGCTAGCCCACGCGCGCGACGGGACAGACCCGTAGGCGGGGCCCGCCACTACCGCACCTCGGCGCTCGAGCGGATCCGCTGTGGCCCCAGCGGACGGTTGGGATTCCCGTGGAGTTACTGCACGCAGTAACTTTGTCGTGGAACGTGGGGGTCGTGGTGTCGTGGGCGCAGTAAATCCCACGGCCGCCCCCTCGGCTTCGCGGCCCACGAGGCTATAAGTAGGGGAAAGAGGGGGCGCGGTGGAGCACGCGCGCCCCTCCTTCCCGCTGCTCCTCGCTCTCTTCTTCCTTCTCACTGCTCCTCGCTCTCTTCCTCCTTCTCCTTTGCTCCACAGTGCGCCCCAGCTTCGATGAACGCCACGGCGATCGGCTCGTGATGAGCTCTTCCTCTGCCGCCGCGCCTCCCCCGGTGCGCTCCGGCACTTGGGACGGCTCCGAAGTTCATGGCGACCACATCGAGTTCCTCCGCAAAACTCGTCGGCTCCCCGGCGAGGATCACGTGCGGGTGCGTCTTGCGCCGAGGGGGAGATTTCCCCCGTGCCGCAGGAGGGCGAGCGGATCATCTTCTGCCCGCACTGCCTGCGCGGGTTGGGGCTGCCGGCGAGCAGCTTCTTCCGCTCCTCCTAGAGTTCTACGGCCTCCAGTCGCACTACCTCACACCCAACACGGTGGTGTTGTTGTCCGCCTTCGTGGCCTTGTGTGAAGGCTTCCTCAGAGTTCTCCCCACCCTCGAGCTCTGGGGGGAGTTCTTCTTCTCCAAGCTCGGCAACCAGGCTGCAGGCGTGCCGGCTCAATGCGGCGCTTTCATCATTGTGCGAAGGTCAGGGGCTGACAACCCCTTCCCCTCCATCTCGCTGATAAAGTCGGTGAAGATGTGGCAGAGATCGTATTTCTACGTCAGGAGCGTCACCGTGAGGGGCGACTGGGTTAACCTGCCGGCTTTCGAAGCCGGCCCGCCGGCTGGGAGACTGCCCAACTGGTCGTACCGGGCCAAGTCGCTGACGCCTGCGGGAGCCGGTGCCATCGCACGACTCCCAGTGCTGACGCAGTCGGAGGGCTTGACAGGTCCAGACCTGCTGGCCGCCTTCGTGGCGCGCCGAGTTCTCCCGCTCCAAGGCCGCCCCCATATGATATGCCAAATGAGCGGGCACCGCGGCCCTAGTCGGATGTGCACCAAGGACATGCCTCACGAGGAGGTGGCCTTCATGGTGAACTACCTCTCGGACAGCAAGCTCCTGGAGGATTGGCGGTTCGGCAAGGAGCCGTACTCCCGCGCCAACCCCCCGCCCGTGGTGAGTTGCCTTTTCATTCTTTCTTTGGATTATCTTCTTTTCTCGCCGACTTTGTTTTGACCAGTCGGCTTTGGTCAGAATCCTCTCCTCCATCCGCCAGCTGGCACCTCGGGGCCGGCCCGCGAGTTCCTTGCCGACCGGGCGGAGAGCGACGTCGACGACCCCGATCTGGGGGAGGCGGCTCTGGAGGACGACGCCGAGGGAGGAGGACGAGCGGCAGGCGACTTCAGGCCTT
>NW_025256498.1:0-1845 GCF_018294505.1 Triticum aestivum
GCATTCTTCGCACGTGTGCATGACTGATTTGGAATGATTCCAAAGAAAGCAACATTGACTTTCTCGAATCCACGGCGGCAACTTGCATCAAATGCACATGAACTAGAGGAAGTCACTTCTTACATCCGAACATATGCTTCATGAGCTAGCATGAACAAATGCTTTCAAAAGTTTCCAACACTAGCTTAATGTTCAGCAAAATTATGAAGAAGACAAGGATGTTGTCGATGGGCACAACAACAATTCATCTGGGTTTCCTTTTAAAAGGAATTCCATAGTTAAGTGAACAAGTGATAGCATTAGTCAGACCCAAAAGATATAATGGTGTATGCTCGAGGGATCAACCACGAGTAAGACAACATTACGAATATCGTTGGTTCTGGTCTGATTGGATGATAGCCCATACTCAATCAAAGGTTTGGGTAAGATAATAGATCCAACAATTGTTCACAAGGACCAATTGATGAAGATATCATCTTTCTTCAACACACACACACACACAAAAAGATATCCCTTAACATGAACTAAGTCGGACAAGCTTTGATCTTCCAACTCTCCAAGTTGTTGTTTAGCTTATCCAACTAGCTCAGGGTATCCAACACGGATTCTTGGAGAATGGGTGGTTTACAGGAATAAACCAACTTGATCACGAACTCAACATAGCGGTCAGGTGACAACCTGGTAATACTTCTGAGAAGATATTCAGAAAATCACGAACCACCGGTATGTTACTAAGCTCGAGAACAATCTCGCTTTTGAGGGCAAGACGATATAATCAAATGAGTGAGGACTTGACAAGATCCTAACTCATCAGTCGAAGGGTGCACCGAAATAAGAACTAGGTAGCACGATAAGTCTTAGAAGGATGATTCGAAAACCAACATACTAAGAATGAAATTATTATCCTTTAACTACCAAGCAACAGAGTTGCTAGCAGTATTGATTTCACACATCACAATTCATTTGTCGGTATTCCGGTTGCATCAACACGAGGGCCGAGGAATGACTAATGATGGTGAGAAGTATCACTTCGTCAAAATTCATGAGAGTTGGTGCAATTCTCGTGATAATTCTGACATAAAGGGGGTAATACTCCAAGGTAGAACAGAACCAAAAGCTGGATTAGCGATTTGTTCTGTGGAATACAACTACTTTGACCCAATCCTAGATATGGAAGAGGTAATGGAGTTTGTTTCTCCTAGTCATTCTGCGATAGAATGGCTTGACGGACCACAAGAGTCATAGGCATCGATGAACGAACGCACGCATACTCTTGACTATCAATTGATAGACGAGGGTCAGAATGCAACTAAAGAGAGACAACTCAAGGAACATATGATTTTCTGAGTTGTGGATGCATGGTTTAGCATGTCGAACGAATTTCACATGTTTCTTCCGGATAACCCATGCAGAAAAGTAGAACTGGCAGAGTCACAATATATAACGGAGAACTCATCAAGAATAATCCTGTTGTGATATTTCAGTTCAACGAGGAACTTCTGCCATAAGTAGTTCATGGTATTTGGAAGAAGAAGATACCACGGATTTTAAGGACTATCGCAAAGGTTACTAATAACCTAAGGGAGCTAGCAATTCCTATCAACATGAAGTAAGTAGGGTGAATCTCGGGTTCAAAACCCAAGGAGTAGAATACCTACTACTAAGTGGCATCACGGGATGCTTTCGAGAATAAAAGCCAGAATCATCACACTGGGGATCACAAAACATTGCTAGATTACTAGGTGACTCCCTAAACACCTAGGGCCATAATAGTATCTCCAACATATATGTCAAGGTAACGGAGTACCTCAACTCACTGATTAGTGTGGTTAATCTGGCCCATGG
>NW_025256499.1:0-1845 GCF_018294505.1 Triticum aestivum
TTTTTCCACCCCTTTCAGAACGCGCTCTTCGCGCCACAAAGCCGCCCCAAGACGCGCGAGCAATGAGCATCGAGCTTAAACATATCGCAAACATCAAACATAATATAACGGGATTAATATATATCGCGCACGTGCGACATGTTTGTCACAAGGCGCAAAAAATAATTATAAAAGGAATGCAACACGAGGACTTCCCAGGAGGTCACCCATCCTAGTACTACTCTCGCCCAAGCACGCTTAACTTCGGAGTTCTGATGGGATCCGGTGCTTTAGTGCTGGTATGATCGCATCCAACATGTTTCCCCGTCTTCGTCCCTTATGCTTGCCACTCCCAGGTCCGCTCCAAAGACGATTCTACATTCTCACTACCATTACAACCGTTCCCTAACAATGGATAATGTCCTATACTACTTACTCTCCCGCTCAATCACGGACACGAGTTTTCCACGGTTTCCACCCCTCCCTCCATACCGCAGCAACACGAGTTTTTTCCACCCCTTTCAGAACGCGCTCTTCGCGCCACAAAGCCGCCCCAAGACGCGCGAGCAATGAGCATCGAGCTTAAACATATCGCAAACGTCAAACATAATATAACGGGATTAATATATATCGCGCACGTGCGACATGTTTGTCACAAGGCGCAAAAAATAATTATAAAAGGAATGCAACACAAGGACTTCCCAGGAGGTCACCCATCCTAGTACTACTCTCGCCCAAGCACGCTTAACTTCGGAGTTCTAATGGGATCCGGTGCTTTAGTGCTGGTATGATCGCATCCGAGATGTTTCCCCGTCTTCGTCCCTTATGCTTGCCACTCCCAGGTCCGCTCCAAAGACGATTCTACATTCTCACTACCATTACAACCGTTCCCTAACAATGGAAAATGTCCTATACTACTTACTCTCCCGCTCAATCACGGAGACGAGTTTTCCACGGTTTCCACCCCTCCCTCCATACCGCAGCAACACGAGTTTTTTCCACCCCTTTCAGAACGCGCTCTTCGCGCCACAAAGCTGCCCCAAGACGCGCGAGCAATGAGCATCGAGCTTAAACATATCGCAAACGTCAAACATAA
Source organism: Triticum aestivum (assembly GCF_018294505.1). Lineage (NCBI taxonomy): Eukaryota > Viridiplantae > Streptophyta > Magnoliopsida > Poales > Poaceae > Triticum > Triticum aestivum. Next base: position 1,076 of record NW_025256499.1, read on the forward strand.
TATAACGGGATTAATATATATCGCGCACGTGCGACATGTTTGTCACAAGGCGCAAAAAATAATTATAAAAGGAATGCAACACAAGGACTTCCCAGGAGGTCACCCATCCTAGTACTACTCTCGCCCAAGCACGCTTAACTTCGGAGTTCTGATGGGATCCGGTGCTTTAGTGCTGGTATGATCGCATCCGAGATGTTTCCCCGTCTTCGTCCCTTATGCTTGCCACTCCCAGGTCCGCTCCAAAGACGATTCTACATTCTCACTACCATTACAACCGTTCCCTAACAATGGAAAATGTCCTATACTACTTACTCTCCCGCTCAATCACGGAGACGAGTTTTCCACGGTTTCCACCCCTCCCTCCATACCGCAGCAACACGAGTTTTTTCCACCCCTTTCAGAACGCGCTCTTCGCGCCACAAAGCCGCCCCAAGACGCGCGAGCAATGAGCATCGAGCTTAAACATATCGCAAACGTCAAACATAATATAACGGGATTAATATATATCGCGCACGTGCGACATGTTTGTCACAAGGCGCAAAAAATAATTATAAAAGGAATGCAACACGAGGACTTCCCAGGAGGTCACCCATCCTAGTACTACTCTCGCCCAAGCACGCTTAACTTCGGAGTTCTGATGGGATCCGGTGCTTTAGTGCTGGTATGATCGCATCCGACATGTTTCCCCGTCTTCGTCCCTTATGCTTGCCACTCCCAGGTCCGCTCCAAAGACGATTCTACATTCTCACTACCATTACAACCGTTCCCTA
>NW_025256500.1:0-1845 GCF_018294505.1 Triticum aestivum
ATGAACTCGATGAGCGCGCTTTCCTATTTTGGATCCAGATTGGCACTGATGCTAAACTGCTGAGATGAATCTCCTGGAACGAAATCAACAAGTTTAGTCTCATCAGCCGACTTAAATTTCATTGCCGGCTCATGCTCCGTAGTCGGCTTTTTCAGAGAGGTCATGTCCGTTGGGTCAACGTTGTCTTTGTAGAACTTTAACTCCTCTGTTGCACAAACAGATTCTGCATAAGCTGCATCGCCTTCCTCACACTCCAGAGCCACCTTCCGGCTGCCGTGAACCGTAATGGTCCCATTGTGACCCGGCATCTTGAGCTGTAAGTACACATAACACGGCCGTGCCATGAACTTAGCATAAGCCGGCCGCCCAAATATGGCATGGTACGGACTTCTTATCCTAACCACCTCAAAGGTCAATTTTTCCACCCTGTAGTTGTGCTCATCTCCAAAGGCCACTTCCAACTCGATCTTGCCGACTGGATAAGCCGACTTACCAGGTACCACACCGTGGAAAATAGTGTTTGACTGGCTGAGGTTCTTATCAATCAACCCCATACGACGGAACGTCTCATAATAGAGGATGTTGATGCTGCTGCCTCCATCCATGAGCACCTTAGTGAACTTATATCCTCCCACCTGAGGAGCCACCACCAAGGCCAAGTGACCCGGATTATCCACCCGGGGAGGGTGATCCTCCCTACTCCACACTATAGGCTGCTCAGACCATCGTAAATAGCGTGGAACCGCCGGCTCAACAGCATTCACAGCCCTCTTCTGAAGCTTCTGATCTCACTTACACAGACTGGTGGTAAACACATGGTACTGTCCACCGCTAAGCTGCTTTGGATTGGTCTGATAACCCCCCTGCTGCTGCTGATGACCTTGGCCAGACTGTTGATTAAAGCCCCCTTGGCCGTTCTAAGGATTAGAATTTGAGCCACCGCCCGGGCCATGAAAGCCGCCGGCGCCTGAGCCGCCGCCCGGGCCATTGTAATTCTTAAAGGCCTTCATGATTGCACAATCCTTCCATAGATGGGTAGCTGGCTTCTCTCTAGAGCCATGCCTTGGACAAGGCTCATTCAACAGCTGCTCCAGCGTCGGGCCTGACTCGCCGGCTCGGGGAGGGGGCCTCCCCTTGCGTCGCTGGTTATTACCCTGTGAGCTGGCGTTGGCTACGAACTCTAGGCTGCCATCGGCCTTGCGCTTGCCACCTCCTTGGTTCCCCGGGTTATGCTGAGGACCCTTGTCGTTGCCGTTCTTCTTTCCCTTCCCTGTCCTTTCATCATCTGAAGGGGGTCCTTGGTACCATCAGAATCGGCGTACTTGACAAGAGCCTCCATTAGTGTACCCATATCATTGTAGTCGCGCTTAAGCCGCCCGAGTTTCATCTTCAGGGGCACAAAATGACAATTCTGCTCCAACATTAAGACTGCAGAGCCGGCATCCATCTTATCTGATGAATGTATGATCTCTTTGACCCGGCGAACCCAATGCGTCGTGGATTCACCCTCCTGCTGCTTACAGTTAGTCAAATCCACAATTGACATAGACTACCTACAGGTATCCTTGAAGTTTTGGATGAACCGGGCTTTCAGCTCAGCCCAGGACCCGATGGAATTCGGTGGTAGCCCTTTCAACCAAGTGCGGGCAGGCCCATCCAACATCATGGTGAAGTATTTGGCCATTGCCGCCTCACTGACCTCCAGTAGTTCCATGGCCATCTCGTAACTCTCGATCCAGGCTGCGGGTTGTAAGTCGGCCGTGTAATTAGGCACCTTCCTAGGGCCTTTGAAGTCCTTGGGTAGACGTTCATTGCGGATAGCTGGTACCAAACAAGGGACACCCC
>NW_025256501.1:0-1845 GCF_018294505.1 Triticum aestivum
AACTTCTTCAAAACTTTGTCAAGGTATGTGCTTTGTGAAAGTCCAATTAAGCGTCTTGATCTATCTCTATAGATCTTAATGCCTAATATATATGCAGCTTCACCGAGGTCTTTCATTGAAAAACTCTTATTCAAGTATCCCTTTATGCTATCCAGAAATTCTATATCATTTCCAATTAGTAATATGTCATCCACATATAATATCAGAAATGCTATCGAGCTCCCACTCACTTTCTTGTAAATACAGGCTTCTCCAAAAGTCTGTATAAAACCAAATGCTTTGATCACACTATCAAAGCGTTTATTCCAACTCCGAGAGGCTTGCACCAGTCCATAAATGGATCGCTGGAGCTTGCACACTTTGTTAGCTCCTTTTGGATCGACAAAACCTTCCGGTTGCATCATATACAACTCTTCTTCCAGAAATCCATTCAGGAATGCAGTTTTGACATCCATTTGCCAAATTTCATAATCATAAAATGCGGCAACTGCTAACATGATTCAGACAGACTTAAGCATCGCTACGGGTGAGAAGGTCTCATCGTAGTCAATCCCTTGAACTTGTCGAAAACCTTTTGCAACAAGTCGAGCTTTATAGACAGTAACATTACCATCAGCGTCAGTCTTCTTCTTGAAGATCCATTTGTTTTCAATGGCTTGCCGACCATCGGGCAAGTCAACCAAAGTCCATACTTTGTTCTCATACATGGATCCCATCTCGGGTTTCATGGCTTCAAGCCATTTTGCGGAATCTGGGCTCACCATCGCTTCTTCATAGTTTGTAGGTTCGCCATGGTCTAGTAACATGACCTCCAGAACAGGATTACCATACCACTCTGGTGCGGTTCTTGATCTAGTTGACCTACGAAGTTCAGTAATAACTTGATCTGAAGTTTCATGATCATTATCATTAACTTCCTCACTATTTGGTGTAGGTGTCGCAGAAACTGATTTCTGTGATGATCTACTTTCCAATAATGGAGCAGGTACAGTTACCTCATCAAGTTCTACTTTCCTCCCACTCACATCTTTCGAGAGAAACTCCTTCTCTAGAAAGGATCCATTCCTAGCAACGAATATCTTGCCTTCGGATCTGTGATAGAAGGTATACCCAGCAGTCTCTTTTGGGTATCCTATGAAGACACATTTCTCCGATTTGGGTTCGAGCTTATCAGGTTGAAGTTTCTTCACATAAGCATCGCAACCCCAAACTTTAAGATAAGACAACTTTGGTTTCTTGCCAAACCATAGTTCATAAGGCGTCGTCTCAACGGATTTTGATGGTGCCCTATTTAACATGAATGCAGCCGTCTCTAAAGCATAACCCCAAAACGATAGCGGTAAATCAATAAGAGACATCATAGATCGCACCATATCTAGTAAAGTGCGATTACGATGTTCGGACACACCATTATGCTGTGGTGTTCCGGGTGGCGTGAGTTGCGAAACTATTCCGCATTGTTTCAAATGTAGACCAAACTCGTAACTCAAATATTCTCCTCCACGATCTGATCGTAGAAACTTTATTTTCTTGTTACGATGATTTTCAACTTCACTCTGAAATTCTTTGAATTTTTCAAATGTTTCAGACTTATGTTTCATTAAGTAGATATACCCATATCTTCTTAAATCATCTGTGAAGGTGAGAAAATAACGATATCCCCACGAGCCTCAATATTCATCGGATCACATACATCTGTATGTATAATTTCCAACAAATCTGTTGCTCTCTCCATAGTACCGGAGAACGGTGTTTTGGTCATCTTGCCCATGAGGCACGGTTCGCAAGTACCAAGTGATTCCAAAATTCCATCAGTATGGAGTTTCTTCATGCGCTTTACACCGA
>NW_025256502.1:0-1845 GCF_018294505.1 Triticum aestivum
AGTGCAAATCCTCTCTCCTAACCCTTTCCTCACCTTGGATCATGATTTGCATCAAATCCAGCAAGTTGAACCTCCCCATGTATTTATTTCCATTCAAATTCCATTCAAATATTTTTCTGCCTTCTATTCTACCTCTTGGAGATTTACAAAGGAACTCCTTTTTCTGTTTTGACTTTTACCACCAAACTTCTTTCCCCTCCTAGTCCTTTGAACCCTCAACCTAGAACCATGAAGATCCACTGGTATCCAGTTCAAAAATTTCAAACTACATCAGCTGCAAGTTTGGACCAGATTTGCCAAATTTGGTGAAATTCATTCAAAACTTTCTCCAAAAATTCCAAGTAAATTCATGCAGCCCCTGGGTGCTTTGAGTGATCATCTCACCAAGTTACAGCTCCAGAAAAATTTATCTTTTTACCAAAGCCTACTGTCGAACACCTGCAATGCTTGGTCACTGTCAAGTTTCAGTTAACTTCAGAGTTCAGTCAGTACTCACTGTCGTTTTCTTCAGAGCCGGGCATCGATCTCGCCAGTACCCTCGCGTCGCCTTGCTCCTCGTCCTCGCCCACTTGTTCCTGCACCGCACGAGTGCCTGGCATCTTGCGGGCGTCGGCGACGAGCAGCAGAAGGTGCGCCGCCCCGTGACCGACGCCGGCGGCGGCTTTGCGGACGCCAGCGGGAGACACGGCGCCGCCAACTCCACCCAGCGCCGCCCAAACCACCGGAGCCCGCCGCGTGGCCGTCCACTCCCCCGAATGCGCTGCTGCTCTCGTCGTGAACCCCAGGGCGCGGAGCGCGCTCTCTGCCGCCGTTGAGCCCGTGCGGTCACCTCACCGTGGGCAGACGCCATTACGCCAGCTCCAGCTCCGTTTAGCTGCAAAACGAGTCCCGTAACATCCACTGATGCTGCTCGACCGCTCAAACCCTCTGCTAACCCACTTCTCCGCCGTAATCGCTCGCCGGAGATTCTCCGTTCACGGCCACCCCGTCGATCTGCCTATAAATAGAGGCCCCGAGCTTCAACTCGAGCACCCACCAGCCCTACACTTCCCCTAGAGCACGCCCAGCCACTGGAAGAGCCGCGAGGGGGTCTCCTTCCTCGACTCCGGCCGCCGCGATCCGCCACGGGATCCAGCCCGATTCGCCCCCGTGTGTGCTCCGCAGCCCCCATTCTCTTGCCAGTAGCTTCTCCTTGCATCACCCGTTCTGACCCGCGCCTCAATTCGTACTTTGCAGCCCTCCACCGGAGTTCCCCAACCTCACCCGAACCGCCGTCCGCCGGAGATAGTGTCGCTGTCGACGTGGTGCTCCCCGTTGGACGAGTCCACCACCCACCGACGCGGAAGAAGACACTAAAGCTCTTGGTACCCTCCGTTTCTCCTAACTCGCCGTGGTTCGACGCCGGCGTCCATCGCCGTCTTCGGGCGCCGGCGAACTTTCAAACCTGACATGCGGGCCCCGCGTGTCAGCCTCTGTTTTATTTCCCCGAACCGTTTTCTGTTGGCGCCTTCGGGCAAAGTACGTCTTCTCTCTTGCGCTTGCGCATTTCCAAACGAACCGTTTTCTGTTTTCTCAGTTAAAACCCTGGAACTTTTCTGTTTCATTACAGATAAGTCCCTGGACAGAAACCTTTATAACTTTTTAATGAAAAGGTATTTTTGAGTGATTCTTTTTCTGTCAATCTCCAAATTTTGTCTAGTTTTTTATGGGATTTATTTGAAAAATATTTGGCAAAGTTTCTGTGCATGTGTTGGTTTTCACGTTAGTACCCCGTTTCGTGATTGCCGTAGGTTCCGGGAGAGGGGACGGAGCCGCGAACTTCGCCGAGCTAGACTCCGACTTCTC
>NW_025256503.1:0-1845 GCF_018294505.1 Triticum aestivum
CAGGGTCTTAATCTGAAAAGAAACCTTTGGGCGGGCCCCTGCTGCACGTCTGCGCCTTTATCTATGTTGTTCCGTATATTGGAAGGGTGTAGCATGATGATCATCTTTGGGCGGGGGCCTGCTGCATGTCTGCGCCTTTATCTCCATTGTGCCATATTCTGGAAGGGTGTAGCACGATGATCATCTGTAAAAAAAGGAAAAACCCAGGTGAAAAAAAATTGTGCGAAGAGTTGGTTAATCTAAACAAACCATGAGAATACAATATGTTATTAATACGGTCGAGCCGAGCTATGGGCTTCTTCTTGTGAGCAGCCCCTAGCACCACCTATGGGGGTATATCTATTAACCGAAGCTCAGGTTCATCTGAGCTGTTACATCTGGTGGGGAGCCGGACTCGCCTGACCGTGTCCGTGGTCCTGACAATCGACCATTTTTCCTGGTTGGAGGGGCCGCTCAGTGTTCGGCTGCTAGAGCCACCACATATTCTTCCGCACATAAGGAACGCTCTGTGTTTCCGCTAACTATAATGACGCCGCGTGGACCGGGCATCTTAAGTTTAAGATAGGTGTAGTGTGGTACTGCGTTAAAACGAGCAAAGGCCGTTCTACCGAGTAGTGCGTGATAGCCGCTTCGGAATGGAGCGATGTCGAAGATTAGTTCTTCGCTTCTGAAGTTGTTGGGAGAACCGAATACAAACTCTAGTGTTAGAGAGCCCGTGCAGCGGGCCTCGACGCCTGGTATCACTCCTTTAAAGGTAGTATTACTTTGGCTGATTTTTGACGGGACTGTCCCCATTTTGCGGACAGTGTCCTGATATATCAGGTTAAGACTACAGCCGCCATCCATGAGGACCAGAGTGAGATGATATCCATTAATCACTGGGTCGAGCACTAAGGCAGCCGATCCTTCGTGCCGGATACTAGTCGGATGATCCCTACGATCAAAGGCGATCGAGCAGGCCGACCAGGGATTGTGTTTGGGGGCCACGGGCTCTGCAGCGTATACGTCTCAGAGTGCGCGTTTGCGCCTTCTCTTTGGAATATGAGTTGCGTATATCATATTCATTGTTTTCACTGCCGGTGGGAATTTTTTCTGTCCCCCAGTGTTCGGCTGGCAAGGTTCTTCCTCGTTTTCACTTGGCGTCTCCCTCCCCTTGTGTTCGGCATTTAGCTTGCCGGCCTGATTGAAAACCCAGCACTCTCTGTGGGTGTGGTTTGTAGGTTTTTCGGGGGTGCCATGAATCTGACATAACTTGTCTAGAATCTTATTTAGGCTGCACGGTCCATCTCTAATGCCTTTAAATGGCTTCTTCCGTTGACCGGGTCGAGAGCCCCTGAATCCGGCGTTGACCGTCGTGTTATCTGGGCTGTCTTCATTGTTTCGGCGCTTGTTTTTATTGCATCATGGCTTCCCGTTGCCAGCCCTGACTTCGGATGTGCCTGGGTCGCTATTGCCGCTACGGGCCAACGAGCTGTCCTCGCCCGCGCAAAAGCGGGTCATAAGGCTTGTAAGGGCTGCCATTGTTTTCAGCTTTTCTTGGCAGAGGTGTCTGGCGAGCCATTTGTCTCAGATACTGTGCTTGAAAGCCGCTAAGGCTTCGGCATCCGGACAATCGACGATTTGATTCTTCTTAGTAAGAAATCTATTCGAATGTTTTCGGGCTGACTCTCCGGGTTGTTAAATTATGTGACTTAAATCGTCTGCATCCAGAGGTCGGACATAGGTCCCTTGAAAATTGGCCCTGAAAGCATCCTCAAGTTCTTCACAACTTCCAGTGGAGTTTTCGGGGAGGCTTTTCAACCAATGTCGAGCTGGTCCTTTTAACTTGAGGGGCAGGTACTTAAT
>NW_025256504.1:0-1845 GCF_018294505.1 Triticum aestivum
TACTCCCCTTCGTGTGGGCATCCACTGTTGCGTATTCCCCGGCTCCGGGTCGTTCCCTTCCTAGGTCGCGCTGTCGTCCACCACCTTGGTGCTCTCGGGCGGTATGGCGTCGTCAACGCGGTCAACGAACGACAGCCATCAGAAGAGGATTGCAAGTGGAGAGGCTGGCAGCTGGGTCCATGACCGCACGCAAGGAAGTGCCTCCTTATTACGCGCAAAATAATGATTCCTTCACCTGACACCTCGGACCTACCGGAAGGGCCTCTGTATTTCGCATAAAAAATGTTTCCCCCTTGAAAGCTGGGATGTAAGTGCATCTAGTGCCCCTTAGTGATTTTGGTGTATTGAAGACTTACAGGTTAAGGGACTAATGTGTTTATGAGTGTACACGGGCCTATAAGTCTATGAGGAGTTTGATATTTACAAAGAAAGTCGACCCCTAAAAATAAAGTTCTTCAACTGAAGACTTTGGATTTCTGAAGACTTTCTGAAGACTTTGAAAGTGAAGAAATTGATGTGACCTTGAAGACTTGGTATTCATCCGAGGAACATGAAGCGTGAAGACTTTTGTTTTCGTAGTTTCATTTTTTCTTTCTTGAGTCATAGGAAACACTGTACTGTTAAAGGGGGTCGAGGAAATACTAAGGAAAAATTTCCATGTGATGCTCAACTCAAAATCCTACACCTACCAATCCCTTTGAGTGAAGCCATTGGAAATCTCATACAGTTCAGTCATATCTTCAGTGACAGAGACGAAGTTCTTCTGGTCTCTGAGGAATTTGTTCTGACTGAGGAGTTAGGAATTCGCCAGTGCGGATTGCCTACACAGTGAAGAACATGATAGCCCTGAGGAATTTGAGCCTCAAATTTCCAACCGTTATTGTGCCTTGTGCCAGCTGTCCCAAAATATCTACCCACCTAACGGTCATATCATTGAAGGGCATTTATGTCTTATCATGTCGGGCTGCTCCCTAGGCTATAAATAGCCACCCCTTACAACCACTAGCTGGTTGGCCACTCCGAGAGAAACTGACACTTGTCATTTGAGAGCATCCCATCCTCCGAGGACTTTGAGCGAAAATCATCGAGTGAGGAAAACCCAAACCCAAACACCTACAAACCCAAAGTAATTGAGCATCATTGAAGAGATTGATCCTGCGTGGATACGACGCTTGTTACCTTTGAAGACTGTGCTTCTTCCAGACGATTAGGCATCATGGTCTAGAGCATCCAAGAGGAATTGTGGATCTCCGAGTGACCGAGTTTGTGAAGGTTCGGAAGTCACCTGAAGACTTACCACGAGTGATTGGGCGAGGTCTGTGTGACCTTAGCTCAAGGAGAATACGGCGAGGACTGTGTGTTCGGGACTATGTGTCCTCAGGTTTAAATACCTAGCCGCTCCAACCAGATGTACAACTGAGACAGCAGTTGGAACTGGTCTACCAAATCATTGTCTTCACCAAGCTTACTGGTTCTATTTCCTCAACTCTTTCATTTCCTCATAACTGTGTTGTGCATTTATTCATATCTGTGTTTGAAGACTTTGACTGAAGACTTTCTCAATTTCCTCAGTTCAATTTCTTCAGTCTGTTTGTCTTCATCCTGTGTTATCCTGTGATTACGCTTTCTGTACTCTGTGTTTGTCTTCATTTCATCATGATGACCATGGTTGTGTTCTGCTATGTTTACTTTTGAAGACTTATTCCGATGCAAGTAGTTCTTCGCTAAGGAATTTCCTCACCTGCAAATTCCTCAGTGAAAAATTCATAAAAATCGCCTATTCACCCCCCTCTAGTTGATATAACACACTTTCAATTGGTATCAGAGCAAGGTACTCCCTTGTTC
>NW_025256505.1:0-1845 GCF_018294505.1 Triticum aestivum
ACCTTACACGTACTCTTACGTGAGACAGGTTCCACCGACTGACATGCACTTGGTGCATAAGGTGGCTAGCGGGTGCCAGTCTCTCCCACTTTAGTCGGAACGGATTCGATGAAAAGGGTCCTTATGAAGGGTAAATAGCAATTGGCATATCACGTTGTGGTTTGGCGTAGGTAAGAAACGTTCTTGCTAGAACCCATGCCAGCCACGTAAAACATGCAAACAACAATTAGAGGACGTCTAACTTGTTTTTGCAGGGTATGCTATGTGATGTGATATGGCCAGAAGAATGTGATGAATGATATGTGATGTATGAGATTGATCATGTTCTTGTAATAGGAATCACGACTTGCATGCCGATGAGTATGACAACCGGCAGGAGCCATAGGAGTTGTCTTTATTTATTGTATGACCTGCGTGTCATTGAACAACGCCATGTAAATTACTTTACTTTATTGCTAAACGCGTTAGCCATAGAAGTAGAAGTAGTCGTTGGCATGACAACTTCATGAAGACACGATGATGGAGATCATGCTGATGGAGATCATGGTGTCATGCCGGTGACGATGATGATCATGGAGCCCCGAAGATGAAGATCAAAAGGAGCAAAATGATATTGGCCATATCATGTCACTATTTGATTGCATGTGATGTTTATCATGTTTATGCATCTTGTTTACTTAGGACGACGGTAGTAAATAAGATGATCCCTTACAAAATTTCAAGAAGTGTTCTCCCCTAACTGTGCACCATTGCTACAGTTCATCGCTTCTAAGCACCACGTGATGATCGGGTGTGATGGATTCTTACGTTCACATACAACGGGTGTAAGACAGTTTTACACAGCGAAAACACTTAGGGTTAACTTGACGAGCCTAGCATGTGCAGACATGGCCTCGGAACACGGAGACCGAAAGGTCGAGCATGAGTCGTATAGTAGATACGATCAACATGAAGATGTTCACCGATGATGACTAGTCCGTCTCACGTGATGATCGGACACGGCCTAGTTGACTCGGATCATGTAATCACTTAGATGACTAGAGGGATGTCTATCTGAGTGGGAGTTCATAAGATGAACTTAATTATCCTGAACATAGTCAAAAGACCTTTTGCAAATTATGTCGTAGCTCGCGCTTTAGTTCTACTGTTTTAGATATGTTCCTAGAGCAAATATAGTTGAAAGTTGATAGTAGCAATTATGCAAACAGTAGAAAGCTTATGTCCTTAATGCACTGCTCAGTGTGCTGAACCCCAAACGTCGTTTGTGGACGTTGTGAACATCAGACATACACGTTTTGATAACTACGTGATAGTTCAGTTAAATGGTTTAAGTAGAGGCACCAAAGATGTTTTCGAAACGTCGCGGAACATATGAGATGTTTCGAGGGCTGAAATTGGGATTTCAGGCTCGTGCCCACGTTAAGAGGTATGAGACCTCCAACGATTTTCTTAGCCTACAAACTAAGGGAGAAAAGCTCAATCGTTGAGCTTGTGCTCAGATTGTCTGAGTGCAACAATCACTTGAATCGAGTGGGAGTTGATCTTCCAAATGAGATAGTGATGTTTCTTCAAAGTCATTGCCACCAAGCTGCTAGAGCTTCGTGATGAACTATAACATATCAGGGATAGATATGATGATCCTTGAGGTATTCGCGATGTTTGACACCACGAAAGTAGAAATCAAGAAGGAGCATCAATTGTTGATGGTTGGTGAAACCACTAGTTTCAAGAAGGGCAAGGGAACAAAGGGATACTTCATGAAATGGCAATTCAGCTGCTGCTCTAGTGAAGAGACCCAAGGTTGAACCCAAACCCGAGACTAAGTGCTTCTGTAATAAGGGAACA
>NW_025256506.1:0-1845 GCF_018294505.1 Triticum aestivum
ATCTTGGGCCATTAGCAGGCCTAGACTTAATCTGGCCTACTATTAATTTCAAGCTTTTAAAAGGTCGAGTAAACCGCTTGCCTTTATCGGGCCAGAAAATAAAATGGGCTTTTAACAGGGTGAGATGTAGATTGAGCCTGAATTGTGCCGAATAAATAACGGGCCGACAGTAGGCTGGAATATACGTCGGCTCATTATTGGCCCAGTGATATGAAGGCCATAAACTGGTCGAAATGTAGTTGGCCCTTGGTTGGACCTATCACATGATGTGCTGGAAGCAGGACCGGATGCATAGCGGGCCAAAATTAGGCCCAACACTATCAAGGGCCTTTAACGGGCCGATAGGAAGTTTGGGCTAAAATGTATCCACGAAGACTACAAGCCGTTAAGAGGCCGAAAGTCACTACGAACCAGAATTAGGCCCAGATGCAGCTCTGCCCTTTAAATGGCCAATAGTGAAACCGGGCTGAAAGCGGCCCATATGTACACAGGATTGCTGATAGGCGAAAACTAATATCGGGATGAACTGATAAATGGGCCATTAAGAGGCCGAAGAACAAATCAGGTCCTCTACGGGCCCAAAGGCACAATAGCTATTAACGGGCCATATCTGTTATTCGACCGTAATTTGGCCCAAGATATAAAAGTTAGTTAACGGACCGGATCAGATATGGGACGTAATTTGGCCCAAACCACAACATGTTGTGAACGGGCTAGATCTGACATGGGCCGTAATTTCATCTAAAGCATGGCAGGCTGTTAACGGGTCAACCCAGTAGTGTCTGGCAAAATATTGTGGGCCTTTGGCTGGGCTGGCCTTTTTAACGTAAATGTGCCACTATTGGGCCTCGCCACGTGTGGACGTATCATAGACGCCTCATGTCCATTGGACGGTTGACATTTGTCCCAACGTGGAGCGGACACATGGTTCCTACGGCCAATACATGGAAAATCGCCATTGGTCTTGGCTATTAACCAGTTATTATATCCAAAAATTGGACCCGAGAGCATAACTGTGACCCGTTACGGTGGATGCCACGTGTCGGTTACCCTTGACGAAAGGTCTTCCATGACGCGCCATTTATCGTCATGGAAGTGAACACTTCCATGACGATAATTTGAGTATTGTCATGGAACACTTCTACTACAACACATGTATCACTATCTTGATTCTGTCATAAAATTGTCATGTATGTACATGCATGATAGAAAACGTGACCCACTATGACAAACATGTATCATCATGGAAGTGTTTTTTTTGTAGTGTAGGCATGATCCTAAGTTATATTTAATTGTAGCACAAAAAATATTAAGAGAACTTGAAAATTCTACCAACAATAGAACAATAGATACTTGCATCAATGTAAAATATAGCGTGCTACAAGATTTAGCGCCGCCCTTCTCAAGATGCAACAAATGTTATAGCATACTAATAGTGTGCTATTTTTGAACAACGAATTTTCGATAAAAATGATAAATACATCATGTAATTTAAGGATTCCATACTTTGCAAGGATGGGGACATGGGGAGGAAATAGAATGAGAATAACACCACTACATGGAGATGAGATGAAGAGAGGTTGCTCTCACATGGTGGCTGGCTTATCAGCGTCGTTGGCGTGTGGTTGTCATCAATGCTTAGTTGCTAGGGTTGGAGGCGTGGCCGCCGCCTCCATTGCAGATGGGATGAAGAGAACCAACTATCGCTCACGAACAGCCTCCGACAACTTCTCTCACGACTCATGAATGTTGGCACCGCCCTCGGTCACGAGATGGTGGGAAATTGGTGACAAGTTAGGTAGGCTAGGTTGTGTGGGATGTTCGATGTGTAGCGTCTGAGAGAGT
>NW_025256507.1:0-1845 GCF_018294505.1 Triticum aestivum
GTCCTTCTCACGGCAGTCCTTTATCCTGTTCATAACTAGGAGGAATCTGGCCCAGTAGTGGTGTACTGTTTCCCCGGGCTCTTGCCGTATTTGGGATAGATCCCTTATATTTGGGTGGACGGGTGGATTTAAATCCGGAACCTCGCCCGATCTAAGACTCAGGGGCCAAGAAATTTCCGAATTCGGAAGCTTGTTTTCTTGGACGTTATTCAATGAATCAGGCCTGCTGCCTGACTTTAGGTTCAGGGTTTGGGCGACATCCTCCCCTCCGCGGATATCCGGCTTGGAGGGGTCGAGAATCCGGACACATCTGGTCCTTAGGATGGGCGAAGATTCGCCGCATTGTTCTTCCACCACTTCAACGTGGTGGGTGACCTGGGGAGAGTCGATCTCTCTCTGATCGGGTTTAAGCCCAATCTGGCTTTAATCTGTAGCGACTCCCAGGGCGGCGATGCGATCCAAGAGCTTGTTCAGGGAAGAGAGCTCCATCGGATCTAACTGCTCGGCAAGTTCCAAGCTGATCTGGAGATTGCTTTCGATGACCCGAGAGGTCATCGCCGGCGCGGCGGCCGAACAGGCGGTCATCAAAAAACTGCCTAGCCGGAGAGTTTGGCCGACAGCCAAAGCTTCTTTAGCAACAGTGCCGTCTTTAAAGATGGGGTGCGGCATGCTTCCTGTCGGTGACGACACAGAGGAACTCTCAATGAAAGCACCAATGTCGGTGTCAAAACCAGTGGATCTCGGGTAGGGGGTCCCGAACTGTGCGTCTAGGCGGATGGTAACAGGAGACAAGGGACACGATGTTTTTACCCAGGTTCGGGCCCTCTCGGTGAAGGTAAAACCCTACTCCTGCTTGATTAATATTGATGATATGGGTAGTACAAGAGTTGATCTACCACGAGATCAGAGAGGCTAAACCCTAGAAGCTAGCCTATGGTATGATTGTTGTTCGTCCTATGGACTAAAACTCTCCGGTTTATATAGACACCGGAGAGGGCTAGGGTTACACAGAGTCGGTTACAATGGGAGGAGATCTTCATATCGTATCGCCAAGCTTGCCTTCTACGCCAAGCAAAGTCCCATCCGGACACGGGACGAAGTCTTCAATCTTGTATCTTCATAGTCCGGGAGTCCGGCCAAAGGTCATAGTCCGGCCATCCGGACAACCCCTAATCCAGGACTCCCTCAGCCACCGCCGCCCGCGCTCCATGCCTCGCCGTTTCCGGCCGCCCCGGGGCCGGCCACCACCATGGTTAGTTGCGGCTCGCCGCTCCCGTTCGAACGGCGTAGGCCGCGTCTGTTTTGGCCCCCTGTAGACGAATCCCGACGAGGCCGGGCGACCTCCGCCGCGTTTTCGTGCTCGCCGGCGTTCAGCCGCCGTCCCGCCGAGCTGGCACACCTGGGGCCACCCCCTGGGTCACTACCAGTGGGGCCCCTGGCCCCCTGTTGACCAGTTGACCTGGTCAACTATGCTGACTGGACAGGCCCCAGCCACTGACGTGCGGGCCCCACCGCTTAAATAAACTAATTAAAATGGTTTCATAATTAGAAGTAATTAGTTTAGCTAATTAGTCACTGACATGTGGGGCCCAACTGCTAATTAACACCCTGTTAATTTAAAATAACCCATTGTTAGCACTCTGTCTATGACATGTGGGACCCATTGGTCAGTTTGACCTGGTCAACGAGTCTGTTGACTGCTTACGTCATTTTTATCTTTTCTGTTAATTTAAATAAATCCAGAAAATGGTTTAATCTTTGAAAATTCTTAGAAAATAAACCGTAACTCGGATGAAAATGTTTTCTACATGAAAGTTGCTCAGAAAAACAAGACGAATCTGAATA
>NW_025256508.1:0-1845 GCF_018294505.1 Triticum aestivum
CATCGATCTAGCCGGTAACACCTCATATCACTTTGCGGCCTCACGCACGGTATCCCCACGGGTGTCGCCTTACCTTTGCCCGGGACCGTTTGCGCCTTTTGGCTCACGTATATGATAGTGTCGCTAGCATCCATATGATAAGGAGCCCGGGCTGACATGACTAGTCGTAAACCCAAAGTGGCACAGACTTACAGGGACAGGCATCCATGACCCAGCTTCGAACGTGTCGGTCATCAGCAAGTGGGTCCGGGCTGTAGCACTGGGCTAGCAGGACTCCGGTAAACCGGGCTGTAGCGGGCTAACAGGACTCCGGTACTCAAAGCGTGACATTTCCCCGAAGGGACAGACACAGGAACGAAGAAGGACACATGCCGGCCAGCCTAAGTGTTCCGGAGCAGTAGCAAGCTACCATGGCTCAGTGGAAACACTAGGAGATATTTCCCGGTAAGAGAGGCTACTAAAGATAAACAACTAGATGGTCAGATCCCACACATACCAAGCATTTCAATAACATACACACAATATGCTCGATATGTGCAAATACAACATGGCATCACAACATGTCTCTAGGACTCAAGTAATTATTCATTAGGCTCCGAGGAGCGAGACATTACAAACATGGGTCTCACGACCCAACAATCAGAGCATACAAGTCAAAGCACAAGCGGAAGCTATCATGTCTGAGTACAGACATCTATAAATGAAAAAGGCTGAGAAGCCTGACTATCTATCAGATCCTGCCGAGGGCACAAGATCGTAGCTGAGGTATCAAGCTAAACGTCGAAGTCCAAGCGGAACTACTAGTGAGACTGAAGTCTCTCTGCAAAAACATAAAATAGGCAAACGTGAGTACAAATGTACCCAGCAAGACTTACATCAGATCTATCTACATATGCATCATTATAAACAAAGGGGATGGTAGGGTTTGACTGCAGCAAGCCAGCTTTGACTCGGTGGCTATCCTGAACTACGACTGCAAGCGACTCTTTTGAGGTGGCGCACACGAGTCCACATATTCACCATATCAATACACCACTATGGATCCGCTCCCGTCTCCCTACGAGAATGCCATCCATAGCACTCACGCTTGTCTTGCGTATTTTAGAGTATCCACTTTCACTTGTCTATGAACTGTACAAGGGGTCCACGTTTCCATATCCGAGGAATCCGGCTATTCGAATAGATGATGTTAACCCTGCAGGGGTGTACTTCTTCACACACGCTCCCGCCACTTACCGCCCTGTACACGTCATGTACCTCGGCAACCTTCAAGCGGAAGCCGGGCGAGGGAGTCGGCCACGACCTGACTAACCGAACAAGTCTCTAGTCCAGGTTTATCGCCTATTCGGGTTCCATCCGCAAGGAGATCCGGCCGGGGTGTCGCTCACAGCCCCAAACGATGTGTGCAGGGTTCCCAAGCCCACCAACCGGGTGCCACTTGGTACACCGTGCCACGGTGCCTAGTCTGTCCCAAGCCCACCTGTACCGGGTGCCACTTGGTAGACTACTAACACTACCTACAAACACCAGAAACTAGTTGCAACTCCTGGACAGAGATCATGTTGATTAATAAGTCGAGAGGGGCACTTAAGCATTCCAATGTGTGGTAGTAGCTGGTCATGGATCACAAACACAGAACTCAGTTCCTAAGGACGGCTGCAATGAGACAACCCACCATGTACTCCTACATGGCCTCTCACCGCTACCTTTACCAAAACGTGTTCACACACTTAGCTCACACACATGGGGACATGTTCACACGCCTCTGATTCATCCCCGATGAATCAGACCTGACTCAACTCTAAGCAGTAGCAGGCATGACAAACAAGCATGTATGAGTAGGCA
>NW_025256509.1:0-1845 GCF_018294505.1 Triticum aestivum
TTTTAACAAAAAATGTGTAACATGACGTACACATATTTGCTCCAAGCGTCCAACGTATAAATATATGTAGGTCATTCTACAAAAATGTGAAACATGGCCGTCTATGCCCGCACAAAAATAAGCAAAACAAATTAACATGCATGATTGCTGAGATGGCATGGTTGCATGAGTAGATTAGTGCAAAAATTGTTACTTATGACAACATGCATGACTTGATGTGGCATAGATGCATGAAGAGAAAAAATAGGTAGTGGATTGCAACTATTTAAGAATAGATGATAGGATTAGTGTTCTACTACCCTTTTCCTACTACCATGGCAATATTCAATGTACTAATAAGAAGGTAAGAGTAGTCGTTACATTCATATTTCCCCCCATAGAGTAGTTGTTGCATTCATGTTTTCCCCCGTAAACCTCTATCCTGATATATGCACATATTTGCATATTGTTTCAAATGCACGTTCTTTTTAGGGATTCTCCATACATTGAGCCTACCTGATCAAATGTAAAATCATTTCCAAGAACAAGCAGCACTTTGATTATTTTACTATGATTGTTCATATAGTTTCATGCTTACACTGGTAAGAGCATTTGTTGCATTCATGTATTCCCCTAGAAAACTCTGTCCTAATTGATGCACATATTTGCAGTTTTTTTTCAAATGCATGTCCTATTTAGGGATTGTCCATACATTGAGCCTATCTGATCAAATGTAAAATCATTTTCAAGAACAAGCCACACTTGATTTATTTTACTATGATTGTTCATACAGTTTCATGCTTACACTAGGCAATGTTTCAACGTCCTGTCAATTGTTCTTATATATGTTCTCTCCAGGGCCACACTTGAGTTTTATGATGAAAGAGAATCACTAAATAATAACCCCGCCAACATTGGGAAATGACATAGATAGTCGATTAACAGCTTCGCTCCTAAAGTTTCTTCATGCAATCGACGTACATACCAATCGATTATTCTTATCAAATGGCAACCGAAATTAAATTTTGAGTATTTGTCCTTTCTACATGGTGTATCTATTTATCAGTTTCTCAACAATATGGCATAACATTGATTTGGCTAATTTCCTTCACATATGGAGCTGGCTTTTATTTCAGAGTGTTCTGAGTTGTTTGTTGTGTCCTCATTTCTTAAATTTAAGTGCTCGCCTTGAGATCCCAAAGTTGGAGAAGAAGTGGGAGTGGTCTCTGCTGCTGCAGGCAAGGGAAACGGCACGAGTTGATTTGTTATTCTCTCTCTCACACACAGACTTCTTATATTTTTTGAGTTGTTTACTTGTGTGGACAATTTAATAAATGTTGAACGACAGGATATAAAGAGATTGACATGACCTAACTTGATCATTCTGCACAGAGCTAACTTGAGGAGTTACCCAAGCCTTCATCGTTATGCACAGAGCCGATGCTTTAGGGCTTGGCCGTTGATGTTCTCCCTAGTAGCATGAACACATGGAATGTCTAGAGCGGTGTGACGGCTATATCGAAAGTGTAACTATTGTCGGTGGTCGATGAGAAGGTACAGCACCAATGGTGAAGGTGGGCAATATCTGGCAGTGGTTGCACGTGTACTCAAGCAACATGGTCAATATAGGGGATGGTCTGCCTAACCTGGCCCCGCTCCTCGGAATTGCACCACCAGGCGTGGAAGAGTGGGAATAGATTCCAGGACATCGACAGGTACTTTCAGGATTCACCAGCTGCACGTCGGTGACTTCTTAAAACGGAGAGCCGGTGGTAAGACCACATCAAGCTCAATATGTGGCGTGCCTGGGGCAGTTCTCAATGGTGGGGAGTTTTAGGTCGGTCGGGTCTGTGCTCGCGATAGAAG
>NW_025256510.1:0-1845 GCF_018294505.1 Triticum aestivum
CGCCACGACTCCTACCGCGAAGAAGAATTTTCTTCGTGAACTTGTCCTTGACATAGAAAAAGAATTTATGAAATTCAACAAAGATTTTATTGTCAGAAACAAGATGATAAACGGAGAGCAAATTAGTGCTAAGGTCAGGAACAAGAAGAATGTTTTTAAGTTCAATTGGGGCAGATGAACCAGGTAAACGAGAGTGACCAACATGTGTAATAGACAAACCTGCACCGTTAGTGACTTGCACTTGATCCGTGCCATTGTAGCGCTCCTAGATGTTCATCCGGCTCATGTCGTTGGTGAGATGATCCGTGGCGCCGGTGTCGAAGAGCCAAGGTTGACTGGGGGCAGGTTGGGAAGAGGCAGAATTGCCAGCACAATTTTCGTCGTACTGAAACGCGTGGTTGTAGCGTTGTTTGCACTGCTCGCGCCGGTTGTTGCGCCTGCCATCGCCGTTGCCCTGTCCTCCTCCTTCGCCGTTGCCACCACCACCGCCCCCTTGGTTGGGGCGGTTGTTATCAAGGGAGGCCTACTGGCCGCCGTTGTACTGGCCGCCTCCGTGCGAGCCAGTAGGACGACCCCCGCCGCGGCCGTCGTTGGTGGTGTCGGCGAAGATGCGCCCCCCTCCACGGCCGTCGCCTTGCCATCCCACGGCATTAGCGGAGGTGGAGAACTCGGGGGCGAAGGCGTTCTGCTCCTTGAGGGATTCGCAGGAGAGGAGCATGGAGTAGCAATCCGACAGGCTGAGGTTGTCAGCGCCGGCGGCTGCCAACACCGTGAGAGAGTGCTGGAGGGACTCGTACTGAGGCCCGAGACCGACAACGATGTAGTCGATCACCTCAGCATCGGAGAGAGGCGACCCCACCTGGGCCATGGCGTCCGCGAAACCCTTCATCTTGTGAAAGTAGGCGGCGGCGGTGAGGTCGTTCTTCTTTAGCGTCGAGAGTTGACACTGCATCTGGCGCACCCCGGCCCTGTTTTGCGCCGAGAACATGGACTCGAGGCACGCACACACAAAGGACGCGGTGGTGCGGCCGATGACATGGCCGAGGATCTCCTCCGTCATGGAGCCGGCGATGATGCTGAGAACACGCTGATCCGTGTAGAACCACAAGGCGTACTCCGGATTGGGCTTGGTCGCGGCCTTGGCACCGTCTCCTTCGGTGATCGTGGCCGGAGGGGCTCCGTAGGAGACGTCCAGGAAGCCGTACTAGCCCTGGCTGGGGATGTTGGGGACGACCTGCATCTTCTAGAGAAGATAATTGGTGCGATCTAGACGCACCGTGATGGTGTTGAGGTTCTGGCCGGTGGGGGCGGAGATGATGGCGCCGGCGGGGATGGATGGTGCGGAGGACTGGGACGAGGTGCTCGAAGTGGAGAGGGCAAGCTGCAACGCGGCGGCGGTGTCACCCATGGCGTCAAGGTGCTACCGCGGCGGCGCGTAGGCGGCGGTGGCAGCGGGGAAAAGAGACGGCGGCGGCGGAAGCGCGTGAGCGAAACCCTAGGTCGGATCGACCTGCTCTGTATACCAAGTCAAAAGGAATTATTTGCCGTGGTTAGCCCCAACCGGCTGGCATCTCTTTATATTGATTAGATCAACTTGTACAACAAGGAAATACAATGGGTATACAATACATACACGTATATATATAAAACTAGTAGATACCCCGCGCGTTGCCGCGGGACTTCTTGTGTTATGCTGGTATGAGAACGAAGAATTAAAATGCACATTGCAACTGTTGGCATATGCCTGCACAATATGCATGAAAATAATTGAATGGACAAATATAGGTCCGATGATATTAATCTTGTGTACTACCAAATTTCTCACATTGGGCATTCCATTGAACA
>NW_025256511.1:0-1845 GCF_018294505.1 Triticum aestivum
TGGGCCATCCAATATGATTCCAGCCTATTTTCACTTCAGGCCCATCTATGGCCCATGACGTCTTTTCGGCCCATATGAGGCCCTTTGTAACTCTTGGCCCATTTAACGGCCCGTGGTGAAACTGGCCCATAATGAACAGTGTATCACTTTACACCCATTAATGGCCCGTGGTGAAACTGGCCCATAATGAACAGTGTATCACTTTATACCCATTAACGGCCCGTTATTCTGTTGGGACGTTTCTAGCCCATGTTATCTTTCGGCCTTCTCAGAGCCCATTAATTCTTGGGCTCATTTCCAACATTCGTTTACTTATGGCCCGTTACTGCCATTTTCTGCTTGTGGGCCAAATTCAGCCTGTGGGTACAGTCGACCCGTTTATGGTCCGTTAATTCATTGGGCCATTTTCATAGCGTCATCAAATACGACCTATTAACGATGGTCCGTTATGGTCGGCCCATGAACGGACGATTCCAGCTTTAGCCCATTTACGGCCATAATGCGGTTTGTTATTGGCCCATGTTTGGCCAAGCGATCATACGGCCCGTATAAGTCCCATTGATGATACGACCCGTAGAAGGCCCATTGTTTCTATGGCCCGTAGAAGGCCCACTGTTTCTACGGCTTGTAGAAGGCCCACTGTTTCTACGGCCCGTAGGAGGCCCAATGTCACTACAGTAAATATTAGCCCATGGTTATTGTGGCCTAATTTTAAAAAATAGGTTTTTGCAGCCACTAGCAAACCGCGGAAAAAGAACTGCACTGACTACAAGCAAACAAGTAAACAAGACAACAAGGAAATAAATAAGCAAGCAACTTATGCTAGGCTATCACGGCTATTACACATATTACATCCACTAGGCATCAAAGTTCGCCACCAATGCAAATATAGGGAACAAAGCAGCATATAAACACCGCAGCAAAACAAGTCTAGAACTGAAACCACTTCAGAAGGGGTCAAGAAACAATATCCTGGGTACCCATAGTGCTGGCAAGATGCTTAGCAAGCTTATTATCTTTCTCTTGTTTGGCGCTTAAATCCTCCAACGCTTGCTGTTGCACAAGAAAGTACGCATCTGAATTCTGCAGGAACTTCCTCAGTCCTTTGACTTCTTGCCGCAGCACAGCTGACTGATGCCTTTCAGCTTGTAGCTGAGACTGAAAAAGCCAAAGTGATTCAGGCAGCAAGTTCGAAGAGCTTGTGCCAGCGGTACTAGACAGTAACTCGAACACTACATCAACGCAAGACTGTGGGGTTTTCTCACTGTCTACAAGATCGTTTTTATCACCTTTCTTGGAGACCAACAGGGTTGTCTCACTATCTTGAACCTTATTTGCATTACTTTCTCTACCATTGCATAGTGGGGTGCTCTTCTACAATATTATGTTTGCATACTACAAGAGAAACAAGCAGACACATCACAGGTTTAGCTTGTAGTATACAAAACTCATTTTGGTAAACCGATTTAATAGTAAGGTGGATAGGATAACAACATGAAACAAACATATATCTATGTACTATGGTCACTGTATTGTCCATATCATTCTAGTTTATGTTGCCAAATCAAGATAGAGACAAAGTTCAAATCATATATTTTTAAGACACAACAGCATAGACAGAATTTAAGTGTGAGAAACTACACAACATTGGTAGAACTTGTAATGTGCATCACATGAGAACATAACTGTTTATACAGCTTAAAATGAAATCAACATAGAGCAAGAAGTTAGAATAGTAATCCAGTTAAAGAAATAGGTTTAAAACATACCTGTTGCACCATTGGAGTTTCAATTGGATCCTTCAAATTCGAAACTAGTTGGCATGAGTAAATACAGTGATGCAAC
>NW_025256512.1:0-1845 GCF_018294505.1 Triticum aestivum
TTTGGGTAAAGATTCGATGGACTATGGAATAAGGAGTGGAAAGAGCCTAAGCTTGCGGATTTCTAACACACCCCAAGGTAATATTCAAGGACAACCAAGAGCCTAAGCTTGGGGATGCCCCGGATGGCATCCCCTCTTTCGTCTTCGTCTATCGGTAACTTTAGTTGGAGCTATATTTTTATTCACCACATAATATGTGTTTTGCTTGGAGCGTCATTTTATTTTGTTAGTATTTTCTTGCTGTTATTTAGAATAATGTTTTCATCTTTATTTTCAATAAAAATGTCAAGGATAGCCTTTGCCATGCTTATTTTGCTAGTATACATTTTGCTGTTTGAAAACAGAAAGTTTACCGCTGTTGCAAAAATTCCCTAGAAAAGTCAGAGAATGGTGTAATGTTGAAACTTTTTGCATATTGAGATCTGATAAATCTTCTACAGCATAGTATTTTTCTCATAATTTTTGGAGTTAGGGAAGTAGGATGAATCTTGCATTCTTTACAGACTATACTGTTTTGGCAGATTGCTGTTGTGTTTGCATTGTTTGCATATGTTTGCTTGTTTAATGATTCTATTTGAGGATAGGAGTATTAAATATGCAGAGGCATTTAGTATGAAATGTTGGATAATAATTTTAGTGATTTGTTACAGTAGAAAATGATAAGTTTTGCATTGGTTTATACTAACCTATCTCACGAGTTCTTGTTGAGTTTGGTGTGGATGAAGCTTTTGATAAACAGAGAAACCATGATATGAGAGGAATTAAGGAGACACAAAAGTTAAACCTTGGGGATGCCCAAGGCACCCCAAGATAATATTTCAAGAAGTCTCAAGCATCTAAGCTTGGGGATGCCCCGTTAGGCATCCCACCTTTCTTCTTCAACAACTATCGGTTAGTATCGGTTGAGCCTAAGTTTTTGCTTCTTCACTTGAGTTGTGCTATCCTTGCAATGTCATTTTATTTTGTTTTGCTTGCTGTTTGAATACAATACCAAGATCTGAAATTCTTTAATGAGAGAGAGTCTTCACATAGTTACATAATTATTTAGCTACTCATTGATTTTCACTTATATCTTGTTGGAGTAGTTTGTAATTTACTCGTGTGCTTCACTTATATCCTATGAGTAAATGGTTGAATGAGTTGAATGTCATAAATGTTAAATTATATATGTTTCATTTGCTTATCCCATGGGGAGTAATGACTTCACATCTAAGAAGTAGAGGTTGTAAATTTATTGAAGGTTAGCAAACATTGTATTGGTCATTTGAACAATTCATGAAAGTATATTGAAGGAAGAGAAATTTCATATATAAATATACTATCCTAGACATCTTTTATAATTGTGAGCACTCATTAAGTATGACATGCTAAAGAGTTGATGTTGGACAAGGAAGACAACGTGATGGGTTATGTTTTCTCACATCTCAGTTAAAGTATATTGTCATGGATCATTCAAACATGTTGAGCTTGCCTTTCCCCCTCATGCTAGCCAAATTCCTTGCACCAAGTAGAGATACTACTTGTGCTTCCAAATATCCTTAAACCCAGTTTTGCCATGAGAGTCCACCATACCTACCTATGTATTGAGTAAGATCCTTCAAGTAAGTTGTCATCGGTGCAAGCAATAAAAATTGCTCTCTAAATATGTATGATCTATTAGTGTGAATAAAATAAGCTTTATACGATCTTGTTATGGAGGCAATAAAAGCGACGGACTGCATAATAAAGGTCCATATACAAGTGGCAATATAAAGTGACGTTCTTTTGCATTAAGATTTTGTGCATCCAACCATAAAAGTGCGTGACCACCTCTGCTTCCCTCTACGAAGAGCCTATCTTTTACTT
>NW_025256513.1:0-1845 GCF_018294505.1 Triticum aestivum
ATAAGCTTCTCGCAAACCAGAGCTTCTCTCAGAACAAGCATGATGGTTTTGGTAGGGAACGTTTCACCTTTCTGGACGAAACGATATCCATTGCATCTTCTCGATTTTAATTTTTTTTCCTAGTGTCAACATAGAACAACAGGGGAGTTGTGTCAATTTTTGGGATTTTTGGGGGTTCGCTTGGACATTTTTATACGTTAACTGAGTTTTCTATGCATTCATGTGCATAATTCAAATTTGAACTACATGCACATGCTCTAATGCATATAAATTAGTTGAAAATTCAAATATGTGTCCTTGTTTGCATGCTTAATTAGGTTTCATGCAAGAAATGAGAATGAATGTCAAACACCTTTGCCACGTCGCTCGGCCGCTAACATTGAGATACATGGTTTTAAGATTCTAGTAAATCGAAAACTCGTCTGAAATTCATGAAACTTGACATGCTATCATGGAACGGCAGCAACATGCAGTGGTAAAACTATTGTCCCATTTGGGGAAGGTTGGGGTATAAACTTCTCACAAACCAGAGCTTCTGACAACAAGCCTCATTGTTACGGTAGGGAATGTTTCACCTTTCTCGATGAAGCTCTCGATGAAACCAGAGCTTCTCTCACAACAAGCCTCATTGGGGCAGGTTGCCTCTTATTGATTTCAATTTTTGCTCTAGTGTCAACATAGAACAACTGGAGTGTTGTGTTAAATTTTGGAATTTTTTGGGGTTATTTGGACATTTTTATGCATTAATTGACCTTTCAATGCATTTATGCGCATACTTCCAATTTAAACTACATGCACATGCTCTAATGCACATAAATTGGTTGAAAATTCAAATCTGTCTCCTTGGTTGCATGCTTAGGTCTCATGCAAGAAATGAGAATAAATGTCAAACACCCTGCCACCGTCACTCGGCCACAAACATTGAGATACCTGATTTTTAAATTCTAGTGAATCCAAAACTCGTCTGTAATTCATGAAACATGGCATGCTATCATGGAGTGGCATCAACATGCCATCGTAAAATTTTTGTCCCATTTGGGGCAGGTTTGGGTATAAGGTTGTCAGAAACCAGAGCTTCTCACAACAAGCCTGATGGTTTTGGTAGGGAACGTTTCACCTTTCTGGACAAAACGATAGCCGTTGGCTCTTCCTGATTTAAATTTTTTTCTCTAGTGTCAACATAGAACAACATGAGTGTTGTGTTAAATTTTGGAATTTTTGGTGTTCGTTAGCACATTTCTTATGCATTAATTGAGTTTTCAATGCATTTATGTGCATAATTCAAATTTGAACTACATGCACATGCTCTAATGCATATAAATTGGTTGAAAATTCTAATATGTGCCCTTGGTTGCATGCTTAGGTCCCATGCAAGGAAAGGGAATGAATCTCAACTCGGCCGCAAACATTGAGATACCTGGTTTGTAAATTCTAGTAAAGCCAAAACTCGTCTGAAATTTATGAAACCTGGCATGCTATCATGGAATGGCACCCGACATGCCATGGTAAATTTTTTGTCCCATTTGGGGCAGGTTTGGGTATAAGCTTCTCACAAACCAGAGCTTCTCACAACAAGCTTGATGGTTTCGGTAGGGAACATGCCACCTTTGGGGACGAAATACCCGTTGCCTGTTATTGCTTTCAAAAAATTTCTAGTGTCAACATAGAACAACAGGAGTGTTGTGTTCAATTTTTGAATTTTTCGGGGTTCGTTTGGACATTTTTATATATTAACTAGGTTTCTAGGCATTTTATGTGCATAATTCAAATTTGAACTACATGCACAAGCTCCAGTGCATATAAATTGGTTGAAAAATCAAATCCGTGTCCTTGGGTGCATGCTTA
>NW_025256514.1:0-1845 GCF_018294505.1 Triticum aestivum
CGCCCTAGGAGAACGCCATCCATAGCACTCACGCTTATCTTGCGTATTTTAGAGTATCCACTTTCACTTGTCTATGAACTGATATAAGCAACCCAGAAGTCCTTTACCGCGGACACGGCTATTCGAGTAGATGATGTTAACCCTGCAGGGGTGTACTTCTTCATACATGTTTCCACCACTTAGCGTCTGCACACGACATGTGCTCGGCAGACTTCAAGCGAAAGCTGACGTGGGTGTAGACCACGACCTACCTATACACTCAAGTCTCTAGTCCAGTTTTATCGCCTATTTGGGTTCCATCCGCAGGGAGTCCGGCCGAGGTTTCCCATACGGCCCCGAACGATGTGTATAGGGTTCCCGAGATACCTAACGGGTATTCGGTACACCGTGCCTCGTACCTACCGCATCACAGCCCACCCCTACGGTCAGCGCTGTCCACGGCCTCCAGTAAGCTACAAACACCAGAAACTACTTGCAACTCCTGGACAGAGGACTAGGGTGAATAAGAAGTCGAGCAGGGTCATATTTCAGGGCCCAATGTATGGTAGTAGCTGAATCATGGATCACAAACACAGAACTCAGTTCCTAAGGACGGCTTCAGTGAGACAACCCACCATGTACTCCTACATGGCCTCTCACCGCTACCTTTACCAAATCGTGTTCACCACTTAGCTCACACACAGTAGGACATGTTCACACACCTCTGATTCATCCCCGATGAATCAGACCTGACTCAACTCTAAGCAATAGCAGGCATGACAAACAAACATGAATGAGTAGGCACAACATGGCTCAAACAACTCCTACTCATACTAGTGGGTTTCATCTATTTACTGTGGCAATGACAGGTCATGCAGAGGATAAAGGGGTTCAGCTACCGCAGCAAGTAACAAATGACTCGTTGTTGTCCTAATGCAGTAAAAGAGAGCAGGGCGAGAGAGTAGGATTGTATCAGAATGAGCAAGGGGGTTTTGCTTGCCTGGCACTTCTGAAGATAATATTGAGTCTTCATCAGTGTCAACGATCACATCGTCGGTACAACGTCTACCGAGGGGGAACAACACCGGCAAACACAGAAGAAACACGATCAATGCAGTGCACAATATGATGCATGCTATGACATGGCATATGAATGTGTTTTGGGCTAATGCACCTAGCTATGATTTAAATGAAGTTGGTTTGAATACATGATTCAAATTCCAACTCCATATATGGTTATTTAAATGCCCTTTATTTGTTTTGTCCAAAACAGAGGACAAACATTGTTCAAACATGCATGAAAATGGTACAGATGGATAGATTGGATTTTTCTGATCATTTTTCATATATAACTTATTTCATTTTGAGTTACGGTTGATTTTATATGATTTTTAGAAGTTTAGGCCATTTTCTGGATTTTATATGGTTATTTAAGCCTGACGTCAGTGTGACGTCAGCAGGTCAACAGGTCACTGTCCAGTCAAACCTGACAGTGGGTCCAGCATGTCAGTGTAATTAGCTTAACTAAATAAATTAACATTAGATTAACTCCTAATCTAGGTTTGACCAGGGGCGGGGCCCACATGGTCAAATGGGTCAACCCCACCGGCGACATGACGCCGGCGAGGCCCGAGACGGCGGCGCGGTCCGGAAATGCAGCACAGGCCACGGTTTGGGGTGCGGATGGCACCGTTGGAACCCTGGGCCTCGTCCGCGTCGGCTGGTGTTAGAGGGGTCGCCGGAGACGACCTAAATCGACGGCGGTGTCCGCTTCCGCGGCGGCCGGAGTTCGGGTGAGGCGCGACCGGTGGCTACGGTACACAACAGGAGCAATAGACTAGGGTTTTGGGATCCTGGCGTGGTGCT
>NW_025256515.1:0-1845 GCF_018294505.1 Triticum aestivum
TAGATGGCAGGGGCGATGATGATGGTGCGGCGGCGGGGTGACAACTTATGACCAGAACTCGAAACTCTAAAAGACTAGACTCTAAGATCAGCAACTAGACACGACGATGCAACCGCAAATTCAACAAAGCAAAACCCTAAAAAGATTATGCAAAGGCTCAGATTGGTTCGGATATGATGAAATAACCCTAATTTTTTTGTGGCTTTTTCATGGACTGTAGGTATGAAGAACAGACTCGATCTAAAGTACGAAAAACTGTAAAATCTCACCGAGCAACCTGGAAATCTGATACCACTTGATAGAGGCAAAGGTGTCCCGTCTTTCGATGAGATGATGGATTTCGCCTTGGTGGAAGTCGACTTTGGCGATCCGACTATGAACGTGCGAGGACGTCGCGCCTTAGCAATCGCTAAACCAACTCCGAGAGGTTATTGACCACGCCGGAGCACGATCAACCTGACCACGAGGGTCTGTTTCCTGCGAGCAAACGAAGAACAAGCAAGAAACTGAGATTGCAATCTGGATATTGTGAATATAAGATGAAAGCTTTATTGATCAAGATGGGGTTCTCTGACGCCTTTGTCTGGTCGTTGAACACAAACGAAGTACGCGAAGTTGCAACTATGGCGAACTTTAATCTAAACAAAACCCAAAGTCTAAACGGTGCCCTAAGGGCTGTATATATGGAGGAAGAGAGGGGGAATTTCGTGGCCCTAGGTGGAGGGGTCCGAAATCAACCCTATCTCTTGTTTCCCACACATACAGACTCTAAAAATAGTCTATACTAATGTATTTCGAAATTACATGGGCCTGGCCCAATGAAAAGGTGACGCGGCACCTATAATAGCCTCTGGACGAAATTTATGAAGTGGCATCTTGTATATTTCGTCGAAGGCTTCATGCACTCGTTATGGTGGCTTCAAAGAACTGAAATCATCACTCGTAACTCCGTTCTTGTTCCCCTTGCACATGCCATCATCTCCTTGCTTTCTCTTGCTCCAATGTTCATCCTTCTCCAAGCTAGGCCCTTCATTTGTAAGCAAAACAAATGTATCCAATTTAGGCAGCATCATGTTCTCATGAACATTAGAATCATTACCAAGAAACGAAAGTACCTGATAATTTAGTTGGCGTGCGCGAGCTCTAGTAATTGGTCTAGTATGTATAGCAGCAGGGGCTGTGGGTGTAACAATGGTATAGATGTCCTCATCACTTTGTATATAAAGGGACGACCCGGCGGTGGTTCAAGGACAAGAAACAACAACAACTCGAGACCCAGGCAAAGCGTATTTGCTCTCTGGTCATCGAAACCCAATCTGATAGAGGCGGGGGTGTCCCGATCTTTCGATGAGATGATAACTATCGATTTGGTGAAGATGACTTTGACGATCCGACTACAAGCGTGCACGACGTTGCGCCTTAGCAATCGCTAAACCAACTCCGAAAGGTTATTGACCACGCTGGAGCACAATCAACCTGACCACGAAGGTCTATTCCTGCAAGCAATCGAAGAACAAGCAAGAATATGATAAAAGCAATCTGAATATTGCGAGTATATATGAATTATTGATAAAGGTGAGGATCCGTAAGCGGTCTTGGTCTGGTCGTTGGACACAAACGAAGTACACGAAGTTGCAATGGCTAACTTTTAACTAAACAAATCCCAAAGTCTAAACGATGCCCTAAGGGCTGTATATATGGAGGAAGAGGGGGGAATTTCGTGGCCCTTGGTGGAGGGGTCCGAAATCAACCCTATCTCTTGTTTCCCCACACATACGGACTCTAAAAATAGCCTATACTTATGTATTTCGAAATTACATGGGCCTGGCCCAAAAATAAGGTGAC
>NW_025256516.1:0-1845 GCF_018294505.1 Triticum aestivum
ATGTGAACAAGGTTCCCGAGATACCTAACGGGTATTCGGTACACCCGGCCACGTACCTACCGCATCACAGCCCACCCCTACGGTCAGCGCTGTCCACGGCCTCCAGTAGGCTACAAACACCAGAAACTACTTGCAACTCCTGGACAGAGAGCTAGGGTGAATAAGAAGTCGAGCGGGGTCATATTTCAGGGCCCAATGCATGGTAGTAGCTGTATCTTAAATCACATATACAGATCTCAGTGCTTAAGGTCGGCTTCAATGAAACAACCCACCATGTACTCCTACATGGCCTCTCATCGATACCTTTACCAAATCGTGTTCACCACACCACTCTCATTACCGACATTAACATTTCACTCTAGCCCATCACCCAGATGAACCAGACCTGACACGACTCTAAGCATAGCAGGCATAGCAAGGTAGGAACAATACATACACATGGCTCAATCAACTCCTACACATGCTAGTGGGTTTCATCTAGTTACTGTGGCAATGACAGGTCATGCAGAGGAAATGGGTTCAACTACCGTAGCACACAGCAGTTTGAAGCGCTTTGTCTTAATGCAGTAAAAGAGAGCAGGGGCGAGAACATGGGATTGTATCGATATGATCAACTGGTTGGTTGCTTGCCTGATGGTTCGATGCACTGATACGGTTCTTCGTTAGGGTAATCACGGTACTCCTCGGGGGCAGAACCTGTCACAAAGGACATCGATACACAAGCATTACCAAACAATGTGCAACAACATGATGCATGCATGAAACATGGCAATATGAGTGTGTTGGGCTAATGCAACCAAAACCAGAAGGGTTTGAACAAATTTGAATCAAAGATTCAAATTTCAAACTCAAACATGGCCTCTTTAAAGTGCTTTTCCTTGTTCTGGTTGAAACATCAATTTAACTTGTTTGGTCATGCATGAAAATAGTACAGATGGATAGATTGGATTTTTCTGATCATTTTTCATATATAATTTGTCCAATTTGGAGTTACAGATTAAAAGTTATGAATTTTTGAAGTTTAAATAATATTCTGGAATTTCCTGATTTAAATTAAATCCAGAAATTATAATTATTGCGCCAACATGACGTCAGCATGACGTCAGTGGTCAACTGCGGCTGTCTGGGGTCAAACCTGACGTGTGGGGGCCACACGTCAGTGACAGGGGGTTTAACATGCTTAAATTAATCCTAATTAGGGATTAGTGGCGCTGGGGCCCACTGGTCAGTGTCAGGGGGTTAACTAACAGTGGTTAGCACTAATCCTAATTAGCTACAGGGCTGGGCCCACCTGTCAGGGACTCAGGGGGTGTCCTGCCGTGGTCAAAGTGGGTCAAACCCACCGGCGACGTGACGCCGGCGAGGCCCGAGACGGCGGCGCGACGCGGGATCGCGCTACAGGGCACGGGCGAGGCCGTGCTTGGGCTCGTTGGAAAGCTCTTGCTCACGCGCGTCGAACGGTGGCCGTGGCTGGGCCTGGGGTGGCCGGAGTCGACGGCGGCGAGCTCGGCTGCGGCCGCCGGAGTTCGGGTGCGGTCGGGATCGGTGTTGCAGAGGGTTTGGGGAGGCGTTGGTGCGTGCTGCGTGATCCTAGTGAGGTGTGGAGCACGATAGTGTGCTCGGTTGGGTGCTACGGTGACCGTGGCCACGACGGCGACATCGCCGGCGGCGTGGAGCTCTCGGCCAAGGTGGGGCTAGGGCCTAGAGGTCGGGAGAGACCAGGGGAGAAGGGGGAAACGATCCGGGGGCTCACCGCGGAGCTGCAGGGATGGTTAGCGGGCTCGGGGACGCGCTGGAGACGACGAATTCGACGGCGACGATGGTCGGAGCCCGAAGAGGGGAACG
>NW_025256517.1:0-1845 GCF_018294505.1 Triticum aestivum
TCATGTCCTAAACCGAGTTCCCACAAAGCGTAAGACCATGACTCCGTTTGAGGAATGGGAAAGGAAAAGATCGAAAAACCGTGGATTTTGTTCTTCTGGGCTATGCTTTTCATAGCATTGGCTATAGATGTATGATAATAAAATCAGAGGTATCCGACATGCATGTTGTTACGATTATGGAGTCGAATGATGCAACTTTCTTTGAGGACATATTTCCTATGAAGGATATGTTGAGTTCATCAAATCAGGAGATACCTACTCCATCTAGTGAAGAATTCGCTGTAATTCCTAAACCCACTATTGCGATGGAACATGCTGAGAATCCTGTCGAGGGTGACAATGGAACCCTGTGAGGAGAAAGAGACAGAGGACTGCAAAGTCTTTTGGTGATGATTTCATTGTGTACCTTGTGGATGACACACCCAGGACTATTTTAGAAGCCTATGTATCTCCTGATGCTAACTACTGGAAGGAAGCTGTTCGTAACGAGATGGATTCCATCTTAGCTAACGGTACTTGGGAGTTCACTGACCGTCCTTATGGGTGCAAACGTGTAGGATGTAAGTGGGTGTTCAAGAAGAAGCTTAGACCTGATGGTATGATTGAAAAGTACAAGGCACGGCTTGTGGCCAAGGGTTATACCCAGAAAGAAGGTGAAGACTTCTTTGATACTTACTCACCCGTGGCTAGACTGACCACAATCGGGTGCTACTATCACTGGCTTACTCACACGGTCTTCTCGTTCATCAAATGGACATTAAGACAACTTTCCTCAACGGAGAGTTGAAGGAAGACATTTACATGGATCAGCCAGATGGTTTTGTAGTACCTGGTCAGGAAGGAAAGGTGTGCAAGTTATTAAAGTCTTTATATGGCCTTAAACAAGCTCCTAAGGAGTGGCATGAGAAGTTCGAAAGAACATTAACAGCTGCCGGCTTTGTAGTAAACGATGGTGACATCTGCGTGTACTATCTCTATGGTGGGGGCGAAGGAGTTATTCTTTGTCTGTATGTCGACGACATACTGTTCTTTGGAATCAAACTTGATTTAATCAAGGAGGTTAAGGATTTTTTATCACGCTGTTTTGAGATGAAGGATCTAGGAGTAACTGATGTTATCTTAAACATCAAGCTATTGAGAGATGAGAATGGTGGGATCACACTGCTTCAGTCTCACTATGTGGAAAAGGTCTTGAGTCGTTTTAGGTATAGCGACTGCACGCCTTCTCCAACTCCATATGATGCTATTGTGTTGCTTCGAAAGAACCAACAGATTGCTAGAGATCAACTAAGATATTCTCAGATTATTGGCTCGCTTATGTATTTGGCGAGTGCCACGAGGCCTGACATCTCTTTTGCTGTGAGCAAGCTGAGTCGGTTTGTGTCAAAACCGGGAGATGATCATTGGCATGCGCTTGACAGAGTTATGCACTCTTTGAAAGGCACTGCGAGCTATGCGATTCACTACACCGGGTATCCAAGGGTACTGGAGGGTTATAGTGACTCAAACTGGATATCTGTTGCTGATGAGATTAAGGCCACAAGTGGTTATGTTTTTACACTTGGTGGTGGTGCTGTTTCCTGGAAGTCTTGCAAGCAGACCATCTTAACGAGGTCAACTATGGAAGCAGAGCTCACAACATTAGACACTGCCACTGTTGAAGCAGAGTGGTTTCGTGAACTCTTGATGGAATTACCTATGGTTGAAAAACCAATACCCCCTATCCTGATGAATGTGATAATCAAACTATGATCGTCAAGATAAACAGTTCAAAGGACAATATGAAGTCCTCAAGACATGTGAAGAGGAGACTAAAATCTGTCAGAAAATTGAGGAACTCCAAAG
>NW_025256518.1:0-1845 GCF_018294505.1 Triticum aestivum
GACTCTGACAGTCACTCCGAGAGAAGCTATCACTCCGACTCCGAATATACTCAAGATGAAGGTGTTGCCAGTCTAGCACTTGTGTGAACCAACTCCTACGACATATTTGATTCACCAAATGAAGGAATTGGAAGATGCTTCATGGCCAAAGGTCCAAAGGTATCACACCCCGAGTATGTTGATTTCAATAGTGATGAAGATGACTTGTTAGGTGATGATGATTTACTTGTTGACAACTCTAGTGATGAATACTATGATGAAACGTCAATTAATCATGCTAATCAAGATGAAACGAATGACAATGATAAGGAGAAGATTGAGTCTCTAACTAAAGAACTAAACACTCTTAAGTTAGCTAATGAAACTATCTTAGGAGATCATTGAGAACTTTTAAGGACTCATGAGAAATTATGTTTTGAGAAGCTCAATCTTGAGAAAGAGCATGAGTTCTTAAAGGCAATGATGATCTTCGCAAGAAAAGTTCTTCTTACATTCCCAAGCGTTTACTCTTATCGACTTACATGCCTCAAGTCTAGTAACAAGAACAAGAAGGATTCTTCTTCTAGTAGTAAAAATAATCATGCTAAATCCAATGTTGTTGCTTCTAGTAGTTCTCTTGATTCCACTAATTATTCTCTTAGCCAAGTTACACTTGAGCAAGAAAATAGCTTATTGAAGGGAATCATAGAGAAAGGTGTTTACAAGAGCCTTGCCGGGAGTAAACAATTCGAGGAAATTGTACGCAAGCAAGGAAGGCACCGGAAGAATCAAGGTATTGGTTTTGAACGAAAGTTCAATGCCAATGGAGTTGAGTGGGAAGAAGATCAATACCCCAAGACGAAGTTTGTTACTCAACAAGAGAAGTATGATCCTACTTCTTTCAAGGGGACACAAGCTCAAGATGATCTTCCACCACAAGACCACAAGCAAAAAGGCAAGGACAAGCTTCAAGAGGAAATTGATGCATTTGAAGAAGCTCCTAAGGCCTTGATCAAGTGGGTTCCCAAGACTACATCAAGTTCCACTTCATCAAGTACAACTACAACTCCGAGGATTCCCATCAAGATGGTGTGGATCCCGAAGAAGAAGAACTAGAGAGTTCTTGAGGGTGAATTCGCCAACATACTTCTCTCTTATCATTTTGGCAAGAACAAGTGCAATCAACTTCCACATCTTGCACTAGTTCAAGGAGTCACAAAACCTCTTGTTGGTAACACAAGGGACAAGGTAACCTAATGCTTTCATGGACATCATATTGTGTGTGCATCACTCTATGTCTATGGATATCCTTGTTTGTTCCTTGTGAGACTAACCCGTGTAGGTATTGAAAGTGCAACTCACTCCAAAGGATAGCTCCGAATGATCTACATCAACTTAGAGCATCCACATCTTCAACACCTACATGAAGTCATCATCGACAAAACCCAAGGTTAGTTCATCCCTCTTAGGGGGGATCTCACATCTAGGGGGAGATTTTCTCTAACAATTGAGTTAAAGCAACTCTAATGGTGTGAACACAACAACGCTTTATGTAAAAGTGGTAACCCAACTTGTGCTTGAACGATGAGTATGACCTATGATCAAATGTTACGACTTAGAGTCAGAGGATGAGGACTATGTGGCTGAGGAAGAAGAAGCCACCTCGGAGGAAAGTGCTCAAAAAGGAATATGGCATAGCTGCTGCCACCAAGCCAGGGATGAAGCAAAAGGTTCCCGCCAAGAGAGCTCAAATGTCTAAAGCCAGAACATCTACTCAAGAGACTTTGGGATCTGCACCCAAAGATCAGGTTGTGGCAGAAAAGAAAAGGAAGGAAAGGGTCAAGAAGACCACTGCCAGAGTGCTTG
>NW_025256519.1:0-1845 GCF_018294505.1 Triticum aestivum
ATGTAATCTTGTTTTTGCGGTGTGTTTGTTGAGACCGATGAATTGTGGGTTTATGATCAAGTCTATCTATGAATAATATTTGAATCTTCTCTGAATTCTTTTATGTATGATTGGTTATCTTTGCAAGTCTCTTCAAATTATCCGTTTGGTTTGGCCAACTAGATTGGTAGTTCTTGCCATGGGAGAAGTGCTTAGCTTTGGGTTCTATCTTGCGGTGTCCTTTCCCAGTGACAGAAGGGGCAGCAAGGCACGTATTGCATTGTAGCCATCGAGGATAATAAGATGGGGTTTATTTCATATTGCATGAATTTATCTCTCTACATCATGTCATCTTGCTTAAGGTGTTACTCTGTTTTTAACTTAATACTCTAGATGCATGCTGGATAGCGATTGATGAGTGGAGTAATAGTAGTAGATGCATAATCGTTTCGGTCTACTTGTCACGGACGTGATGCCTATATATATGATCATGCCTAGATATTCTCATAACTATGCTCAATTCTGTCAATTGCTCAATAGTAATTTGTTCACCCACCGTAGAATACTTATGCTCTTGACAGAAGCCACTAGTGAAACCTATGGCCCCCGAGTCTATTCTCATCATATCAATCTCCATTACTTTAATCTTGCTTTGCTTTTTACTTTGCTTTTACTTTTTACTTTGCATCTTTATACCAAAAATACCAAAAATATTATATCTATCAGATCTCACTCTCGTAAGTGACCATGAAGGGATTGACTACCCCTAATCGTGTTGGTTGCGAGTAGCTATCATTTTATGTAGGTACGAGAGACTTGATCGTGGCCTCCTACTGGATTGATACCTTGGTTCTCAAAAACTGAGGGAAATACTTACGCTACTCTGATGCATCATCCCTTCCTCTTCGGGGAAAACCAACGCAAGCTCAAGACGTAGCAAGAAGGATTTCTGGCGCCGTTGCCGGGGAGTCTACACAAAAATTCAACATACCAAGTACCCATCACAATCCCTATCTCTCGCATTACATTATTTGCCATTTGCCTCTCATTTTCCTCTCCCCCACTTCACCCTTGCCGTTTTATTCGCCCTCTCTCTCTCTATCCTCCCTCTCCTTTCTGCTTGCCTCTTGTTTTCTCATGTGCTAGTTTGTTTGCTTGTCATCATGGCTAGTCTCATATCTTCCCCCTTGTCTCCCGAGAGTGAAGTTCTAAATTTTAAACAAAGGGAGGGAGAAAATCTAAAAGATGCTTGGTATAGAATTTGCAATGCTCAAAATAGATCTACCAGGAAGCAATCTACCTTAGTTCTTCTCCGCAATTTTTATGTAGGTGTTAATCCTTGGTATAGATATATCCTCGATACCATTACCAGAGGGAACTTCTTGGGTAGCCATACTTTTGATTCTTATAATGCTATGTTAGATTTATTTGGCTCACCACCTCTTTTGGTTAATGGAACCATGTTAACTTTGGAGCATGTCATGCAAAGACTTGAAATTATTGAAAATAAAGTTGCTACTATTGAATTAATTGAAAATCTAGATAAAAATATCCACAATCAAATTACTCAATATGGATCTACGGTAGGAATGACTTTGAAAAATATTAAGGAAAAAGAATCCATAGTTAATGAGAAGATAAACTTAGATTCTACTAGAATTGATAAACTTGAGGGTATCATTACAAACTTGGGAACCGCTTTTTCTTCCGTAAAGAATACTCCAAGTCCTCCTACTAAAATTGCCAAGCTTATGTATGTTCCTAAAATAAGGGTGAATCATCTAGTAAGGAAACTGCGGATCTTAAATCTATAAGTATTCATCCCAATCTTTTTGCTATCATTAAGGAACCAATTGCTACAAATGA
>NW_025256520.1:0-1845 GCF_018294505.1 Triticum aestivum
TTTTTTTCGCACGCGAACTCAAAAATTGGTTGGGCCAGCGTGCAAGCGCCAACCCAAAACGCAAAAAGGGACATTGATGTCCGCTGGGCTGACCCAGACAGATAATTGGGTCGGTCCGTTGAAGTTGCTCTTAGCGGTGCCATCCAATTCACACGAAAATAATTCGGGAAGGGGGCCGAGTGAGTTGACAGCATGCAGTGATACTCTGGCCGCGCATTCACAGCGTTGCCGGCCGCTGGCTCTCACCGATCTGAATCGAGAGGGGTCTCAATGCCACTAGATCGGAAACATGTGATCAAATCTGAGCCAGATGCGGCCCATGCCACTCCTGCCATATGCGCATGCACATATCTAAAGACTTGATCACATATTCACATGTTTCTGATATAGTGTGACTCTTGCCATATGCACATGCACATGTCCAAAGACTTGATTACCGTAAATGCACGGACCGAGTACCACTGCATGCTGCCAGCTGCCAGCTCACTCGGTCTACGTCCCTCATGGTACCACTAACATGCTATGTTTTCACTAACATTCTATGTGTTGTCCTGGTAGGTGGAATAATTACAAGATTTTGGTGGGCTGTCTGCCTGATCTGACAATGTGAGCTTTCTCTTCTTCTTTTTTTTGCTTCTCAGAGATGCGTCCGTATGAATTTTGCTTATTTCATTATGTTGGGGTCACTGGGAAGATATCCGGTGATACCAAGGCTTACATGCTACCATCATCCGAGAGTTCTTGATCACTTTATAAAAAATCATTCAAAAGTTTCAAAAACACGCATAGGTATAGTAGCTCTTTTGGTATTCAAAAGTTCTGAGATCCAACGGCCTAGAAAGTTGTATCACGGTAGCACCTAAAATTTGGTATCACTTGCAATTTTGGAACTTCTGAATGATATTTTTGTACAATGTTCAAGAATTTCCGGGAGCCGTCAAATCCGAGAACCCTATATCATGGTAGCACGTAAGCTTGGTATCACCCGATATCTTCCCTGAGGTCACTTGCTATGATTTTCAATAAGTTATCTTCTCATATGCATCTATACTACTCCCTCCGTACCGGTGCATAAGTCATCTTACGTTGTACGCCATGACCAAGGCGAAGACAAAAATGAAAGAACTTAATATTTATTTGCTAATTAATGTCATTGCATGTAATGAACTGACCACTGCATCTCATGCTAGATAGTCCCAAGACATTAATATGTACGCACCCCCTGTCTCTTATAACAAGTACAATAGGGGGCTTATAGCATGCTTACATGGCAATTTTGCCTATGTGAAGGAGAGAGACATCAAAAAGTGAGGGGAGTGGGCTCTCATGCAAGAGCCGAGCTATATGCACGCTCCTAGATAGATACAATAAATGTGAATAAAGAGATAGAGAGAAGGTGGAGAAAAGTAGTACTTTTATAGCCAATATTATAGCTAACCTTATTGTATGAGTGGCTAGAAGTGATGACTATATATGACATGGCAACATCATATAGCCAACATTATAGCTATCTGTGTGTGCACGTTTTTGTGTGTGCATTGCTGAAAAAGGCTTTCGCCCCGCTTTATATATAAAGCACGATCCCAACAACCCAGTACAAACGACCACAACACAGGCACACACCCAAGGCATGATACATATGTTGGGGAACGTAGCAGAAATTCAAAATTTTCCTACGTGTCACCAAGATCAATCTAGGAGATGCTAGCAACGAGAGGGGAGGAGTGCATCTACATACCCTTGTAGATCGCGAGCGGAAGCGTTCAAGAGAACGGGGTTGATGGAGTCGTACTCGTCGTGATCCAAATCACCGATGATCCTAGCGCCGAACGGACGGCACCTCCG
>NW_025256521.1:0-1845 GCF_018294505.1 Triticum aestivum
GTCGCATTTTCCACTCCATCCCTGTAGCTTATCTCGTCTGCTTCTCCCACATTCGCCAATGGCACCGGTTCGTCGTTGTCGCTCAGCCACTCTGCCGTCATCAGAGGACAGCTCCAGCTGGGAGGCTACACCATGGCGGCCGCTACCTCTTGAGCATGCGTTGTTTTTCCCTTGAAGAGGAAAGGGTGGTGCAGCAAAGTAGCGTAAGTATTTCCCTCAGTTTTTGAGAACCAAGGTATCAATCCAGTAGGAGACTACACGCAAGTCCCTCGTACCTACAGAAACAAATAAGAACCTTGCAACCAACATGATAAAGGGGTTGTCAATCCCATCACAGCCACTTGCAAAAGTGAGATCTGATAAAGATAATAAAATAAATATTTTTGGTATTTTTATGATATAGATTGGAAAGTAAAGATTGCAAAAAACGGTGACAGAAATGGCTAGTTGCTGGGAGATTAATATGATGGAAGATAGACCCGGGGGCCATAGGTTTCACTAGTGGCTTTTCTCAAGATAGCTTAATTTATGGTGGGTGAACGAATTACTGTCGAGCAACTGATAGAAAAGCGCATAGTTATGAGAATATCTAGGCATGATCATGTATATAGGCATCACGTCCATGACAAGTAGACCGAAACGATTCTGCATCTACTACTATTACTCCACACATCGACCACTATCCAGCATGCATCTAGAGTATTAAGTTCTTAAGAACAGAGTAACGCATTAGGCAAGATGACATGATGTAGATGGATAAACGCAAGCAATATGATATAAACCTCAAATTTTATCCTCGATGGAAACAATACAATACGTGCCTTGCTGCCCTTGCTGCCACAGGGAAAGGACACCACAAGATTGAACCCAAAGCTAAGCACTTCTCCCATTGCAAGAAAGATCAATCTAGTAGGCCAAACCAAACTGATATTTCGAAGAGACTTGCAAAGACATAAAATCATGCATATAAGAATTCAGAGAAGAATCAAATATTGTTCATAGATAATCTTGATCATAAATCTACAATTCGTCGGATCTCGGCAAACACACCGCAAAAAGAATTACATCGAATATATCTCCAAGAGAATCGAGGAGAACTTTGTATTGAGATCCAAAGAGAGAGAAGAAGCCATCTAGCTAATAACTATGGACCTGAGGGTCTGTGGTAAACTAGTCACACATCATCGGAGAGGCTATGGTGTTGATGTAGAAGCCCTCTGTGATCGATTCCCCCTCCGGCGGAGCACCGGAAAAGGCCCCAAGATGGGACCTCACAGGTACAGAAGGTTGCGGCGGTGGAAATAGGGTTTCGCGGTGCTCTCGGATGTTTTCGGGGTATATGAGTATATATAGGCGAAAGAAGTAGGTTGGTGATGTCTACTAAACAACCTTCTTCTTGTAGACGTTGTTGGGCCTCCAAGTGCAGAGGTTTGTAGGACAGTAGCAAATTTCCCTCAAGTGGATGACCTAAGGTTTAACAATTCGTAGGAGGCGTAGGATGAACATGGTCTCTCTCAAGCAACCCTGCAACCAAATAACAAAGAGTCTCTTGTGTCCCCAACACACCCAATACAATGGTAAATTGTATAGGTGCACTAGTTCGGCGAAGAGATGGTGATACAAGTGCAATATGGATGGTAGATATAGGTTTTTGTAAACTGAAAATATAAAAACAGCAAGGTAACAAGTGGTAAAAGTGAGCGTAAACGGTATTGCAATGCGTTGAAACAAGGCCTATGGTTCATAGTTTCACTAGTGCAAGCTCTCTCAACAATAATAACATACTTGGATCATATAACTATCCCTCAACATGCAACAAAGAGTCACTCCAAAGTCACTAATAGC
>NW_025256522.1:0-1845 GCF_018294505.1 Triticum aestivum
CATTTTGCCCCGATGTCTTGAAAGGTTCTGGGCCTCGGGTTGGCCTACCCGTGGCTTATTTCTCCGACAGTAGTCCCCGAAGCTGGTGAGGCGCCGCGGGTGATTGGCCGAGAAGCCTCAGCAGTTTCTCTTTCCGGGTACTTGATACGTGGTTTTGGGTTGACTCTCGCCGGGCCGGCTAGAGGGAATCGGACTCGCCCAATTCTGTCTCGCACAACATTTCGAACGTCGTGGCGGGATTCAAGTAGCGTGTTGGCTAAGCCTCCAGGCCGCCGCCCGCTCTAGGCTTGTTAGGCAATGACACGTGGTTGGGCCATCCTGCTAGCCCACGCGCGCGACGGGACAGACCCGTAGGCGGGGCCCGCCACTACCGCGCCTCGGCGCTCGAGCGGATCCGCTGTGGCCCCAGCGGACGGTTGGGATTCCCGTGGAGTTACTGCACGCAGTAACTTTGTCGTGGAACGTGGGGGTCGTGGTGTCGTGGGCGCAGTAAATCCCACGGCCGCCCCCTCGGCTTCGCGGCCCACGAGGCTATAAGTAGGGGAAAGAGGGGGCGCGGTGGAGCACGCGCGCCCCTCCTTCCCGCTGCTCCTCGCTCTCTTCTTCCTTCTCACTGCTCCTCGCTCTCTTCCTCCTTCTCCTTTGCTCCACCGTGCGCCCCAGCTTCGATGAACGCCACGGCGATCGGCTCGTGATGAGCTCTTCCTCTGCCGCCGCGCCTCCCCCGGTGCGCTCCGGCACTTGGGACGGCTCCGAAGTTCATGGCGACCACATCGAGTTCCTCCGCAAAACTCGTCGGCTCCCCGGCGAGGATCACGTGCGGGTGCGTCTTGCGCCGAGGGGGAGATTTCCCCCGTGCCGCAGGAGGGCGAGCGGATCATCTTCTGCCCGCACTGCCTGCGCGGGTTGGGGCTGCCGGCGAGCAGCTTCTTCCGCTCCTCCTGGAGTTCTACGGCCTCCAGTCGCACTACCTCACACCCAACATGGTGGTGTTGTTGTCCGCCTTCATGGCCTTGTGTGAAGGCTTCCTCAGAGTTCTCCCCACCCTCGAGCTCTGGGGGGAGTTCTTCTTCTCCAAGCTCGGCAACCAGGCTGCAGGCGTGCCGGCTCAATGCGGCGCTTTCATCATTGTGCGAAGGTCAGGGGCTGACAACCCCTTCCCCTCCATCTCGCTGATAAAGTCGGTGAAGATGTGGCAGAGATCGTATTTCTACGTCAGGAGCGTCACCGTGAGGGGCGGCTGGGTTAACCTGCCGGCTTTCGAAGCCGGCCCGCCGGCTGGGAGACTGCCCAACTGGTCGTACCGGGCCAAGTCGCTGACGCCTGCGGGAGCCGGTGCCATCGCACGACTCCCAGTGCTGACGCAGTCGGAGGGCTTGACAGGTCCAGACCTGCTGGCCGCCTTCGTGGCGCGCCGAGTTCTCCCGCTCCAAGGCCGCCCCCATATGATATGCCAAATGAGCGGGCACCGCGGCCCTAGTCGGATGTGCACCAAGGACATGCCTCACGAGGAGGTGGCCTTCATGGTGAACTACCTCTCGGACAGCAAGCTCCTGGAGGATTGGCGGTTCGGCAAGGAGCCGTACTCCCGCGCCAACCCCCCGCCCGTGGTGAGTTGCCTTTTCATTCTTTCTTTGGATTATCTTCTTTTCTCGCCGACTTTGTTTTGACCAGTCGGCTTTGGTCAGAATCCTCTCCTCCATCCGCCAGCTGGCACCTCGGGGCCGGCCCGCGAGTTCCTTGCCGACCGGGCGGAGAGCGACGTCGACGACCCCGATCTGGGGGAGGCGGCTCTGGAGGACGACGCCGAGGGAGGAGGACGAGCGGCAGGCGACTTCAGGCCTT
>NW_025256523.1:0-1845 GCF_018294505.1 Triticum aestivum
AAAATGATCCAAATAAAAATTTCTCCAAAAGGGTCCAAGAAAATGCTCATGTTGCTCTCTGAAAATATTGGACAGAGATAAAAATCAAACCAATATTTTTAAGAGCTCATAGGTATTTATTTTGGGCATTTGGAATTAATGCATAATTATTTGCTTTGGAAATATATTATTTATATATATTAATATATGTCCAAATATTATGCCACTTATGAAGGAGCTCTGGAATAATATATCTAGCTCCTGCAAAAATTGGCATAAGGAAATAAAATGATTTAATATTTTATTTAAATCAAAACAAATGTCAGAAATTAGAAAACAGAAAATAATTAACAGGAGGAGCTTACCTGGGCTCCTCCACTGTGCGGCCCAGCCAGCTGGCTGGCCCAGCCAGCAGCCGGCCCAGCCCATCTCCCTCCTCTGTCGTCTTCGTCCCGACAGAGGGAGGGGAGTGTGGCCGGCGCGCGCGCGTGCCACCGCGCCACGCCACCTCTCTCCCT
Source organism: Triticum aestivum (assembly GCF_018294505.1). Taxonomy (NCBI): domain Eukaryota; kingdom Viridiplantae; phylum Streptophyta; class Magnoliopsida; order Poales; family Poaceae; genus Triticum; species Triticum aestivum. The sequence continues at coordinate 498 of NW_025256523.1, forward strand.
GCCTGCCTGCCCTCCCCTCCTCGCCTCGATGCCCTGGACGACGCCACGCCTCCCCCCCTGCTCTCTCTCACTCTCCCCCCAGCTCTTCCCTCCTCTCCCTCGCTCTCTCTCTCACACGGCCGAACACCACCGTCGCCGCCGTTCGCCACAGCAGCCGTCTCCGGCCACCCCTCGCTCCCCCGACTAGCTCAGAAGCTCCGCCACGACCCCCTCTTCCTCCCCACCGCTCCACGGTCCTCCAGAAGCCCTGCATCGCCGCCACGTCGCCGTTCCCCTCTTCGGGCTCCGACCATCGTCGCCGTCGAATTCGTCGTCTCCAGCGCGTCCCCGAGCCCGCTAACCATCCCTGCAGCTCCGCGGTGAGCCCCCGGATCGTTTCCCCCTTCTCCCCTGGTCTCTCCCGACCTCTAGGCCCTAGCCCCACCTTGGCCAAGAGCTCCACGCCGCCGGCGATGTCGCCGTCGTGGCCACGGTCACCGTAGCACCCAACCGAGCACACTATCGTGCTCCACACCTCACTAGGATCACGCAGCACGCACCAACGCCTCCCCAAACCCTCTGCAACACCGATCCCGACCGCACCCGAACTCCGGCGGCCGCAGCCGAGCTCGCCGCCGTCGACTCCGGCCACCCCAGGCCCAGCCACGGCCACCGTTCGACGCGCGTGAGCAAGAGCTTTCCAACGAGCCCAAGCACGGCCTCGCCCGTGCCCTGTAGCGCGATCCCGCGTCGCGCCGCCGTCTCGGGCCTCGCCGGCGTCATGTCGCCGGTGGGTTTGACCCACTTTGACCACGGCAGGACACCCCCTGAGTCCCTGACAGGTGGGCCCAGCCCTGTAGCTAATTAGGATTAGTGCTAACCACTGTTAGTTAACCCCCTGACACTGACCAGTGGGCCCCAGCGCCACTAATCCCTAATTAGGATTAATTTAAACCTGTTAAACCCCCTGTCACTGACGTGTGGCCCCCACACGTCAGGTTTGACCCCAGACAGCCGCAGTTGACCACTGACGTCATGCTGACGTCATGCTGGCGCAATAATTATAATTTCTGGATTTAATTTAAATCAGGAAATTCCAGAATATTATTTAAACTTCAAAAATTCATAACTTTTAATCTGTAACTCCAAATTGGACAAATTATATATGAAAAATGATCAGAAAAATCCAATCTATCCATCTGTACTATTTTCATGCATGACCAAACAAGTTAAATTGATGTTTCAAGCAGAACAAGGAAAAGCACTTTAAAGAGGCCATGTTTGAGTTTGAAATTTGAATCTTTGATTCAAATTTGTTCAAACCCTTCTGGTTTTAGTTGCATTAGCCCAACACACTCATATTGCCATG
>NW_025256524.1:0-1845 GCF_018294505.1 Triticum aestivum
TCTCACCCGAGTCGCCACAATGCATGCAGGGTCAATTTCAGGAAAATTCACCACCCATCACTATTAAGGAAAATATTTTTAAGAGAAGAAACATCTGGCACTAGTTTAATTCGATATCATATACTTGGTCATAGTCGGAACCGGTGCGGACGAAACCAGTCAAAGAGCAGTTGAGAAGCCAGGTCATGTAAGGCAATCAATCATTTTCTAGCTTGATGCCGACATAGATGAAGTCACTTACTCACGCGTAGGCTTGATTCATGGGCGCATGATTTCTAAAGACATATAGAGTGACTACTACCCCTGTTCTTTTCAGTAGTTGATACAGAATCATGCGTGCAATTGACCTTTTCAAACTATGAAATTATATATTTGCCAATAGTTTTTTCATGAAATCCAGTAACAGAGGGCGACAGAGTTGTTAGCAGATTTGTAGCAGCCCCTATACGTTATCATCATGTCAGTGGGATATTTACTTGGTCAGATGTCTCTCAAAGTGGTTGAGTACTTGCAGGAAGAAGCGACGACATTAATGGACGAAGTGCCCAACCAAAAGGAGAGCTGATACAAATGCCATGACGATGGAGAGCAGAAATATTCCATATGATCTTAGCAAGACTAGTTAACATCTTCTTGCAAAGAGTTTTATCATACATGACCAGTTCAGTGTATAAATCTAACAATCTGGTTAGCCTTGCTGACAAAGTTAATGGCACCAGACCTCACCTGCTTCTTTTGCTATTGTAAATAGTACTCCCTCTGTAAAGAAATATAAGAGCTTTTAGATCTCTAAAGTAGTGATGTAAATGCTCTTATATTTCTTTACGGAGGGAGAACATACATTAAAAAGACTAGGCCAGGTGGCCAAGTTATAAACAGATTAATTTCTTGGAGGTGTGTGTTGTTGGGTTCAATAAGCCGTGGCGACGATCGACGCGGTGAGCGCGTGTGGACCGGGTCGAACACATCGGGATCGTGGCGGGGTTGCATGGGTAGGTGTGCGTGTGTGAGTGTGTGAGCCAGCGCGTGTGTGTGCGGGGCCGCGCGGTTCTGTTAGCGAGCAAAAGGGAGGGGTAGACCGCATCGGGCGCGCGGGGTGGCCGCGGCGATCGCGTTCGGGCACGATGCGTGGGCGCGGCCAGAGCGCGCAGGGCGTGGGGGAGTGGGGGAGCGAGTGGGTGCGAGGCGAGGCCTGGCATGTCAGTGCTCGCGGGTATAAGACCCCGGATCCTCCCTGTAGCTCGTTGGCAGGTTGAGTTCGAGCTCGAGGTAAAGAACAAGCCGTATGTGCGGCTGGGGCGTTCGTGCGCCGGCAAACCACATGTGCCCTGTGTTTTCTCCTTCATCTTCCTCCTTTCTACGTTGGTTCGTGCCAGAGAGAGAGAGAGAGAGAGAGAGAGAGAGAGAGCTCCGAGAGAGCGAGAGGGAGAGGTAGAGCTAGGGTTTAGGGTTTGGCGCCAACAATTGGCATCAGAGCTTCAGGTTGAGCAGCTCACCGGAGTCCATGGCGCTGGTTCCACACGGCGGCGGCGGCGCGGGCAGATCGGTGTCCATGAACATGCTGATGCTCTCGTCGGAGAACTACACCATGTGGGCGATCAAGGCGTAGGCGATCCTTGATGCCTACACGCTGTGGGAGGCGGTGGCGCCGGCGAACGACGTGGCGGTCAACAGCAAGAAGTGCAAGACGGCGAGGGCGATGATCTTGGCGGGGCTGCCGGAAGATGTCCTGTTGCAGGTGGCGGCGAAACTCACTGCAAAGGAGGTATGGGACTCCCTCAAATTGCGTTTCATCGGTGCTGAACGGGTGCGCGCGGCGAGGAGGGCGACGCTGCACGGCGAGCT
>NW_025256525.1:0-1845 GCF_018294505.1 Triticum aestivum
AAAGTTGAGTGTAGAAATCGTAACCCTAACGAATCACTTTACTCGTCGTAAGATATCCTGCAACATGAAACGTTGCAGCCCGAAAACGGGTCAGCACATGGAATATGCTGGCAAATTCACACCATAGAGAAATGATAAATAAAGGCTATCACTACATGCATATATGGCTGGTGGAAAAGCTCTATGGTTATAATGTTTTTGCGAAAAGCCAATTTTTCCCTACTTCAAAGGAATAAATTTTATTTAACTATCATGGTGGTTGTGAAACATTGAGATGGTTGACAGCATCTCAATCCCAATTAAGTATCATCATTAACCCAACAAGATTAATTAAAGTAACATGATGAGATCAACGGGATAATCCAAGAACTAGATACTCAAGATGTCCATAACCGGGGACACGGCTAATCATGATCAGTTTGTACACTCTGCAGAGGTTTGTGCACTTTTCCCCACAAGACTCGATCGCCTCCGCTTGATTCTCGCACTGCATGATGTTTGAGAAACGGATGACCGAGACACAGTCTTTCAGAAACAGTCACTCTCTACTCTGGATGGACCGGTACACCTACTTTCCCCTACATCTGCTAGTCCACCTCTTCAAGAGATCCTGTAACCTACTCAGCTATGCTAGAGCCCATAATAGCTTGTGGCTGCACACGGAAGTTTCTAGCATGAATAATCTTATGATCCCTTTGAGCCTGGGTGGTCGACCTTATACATACAGACAACACTGGGTTCTCCAGGTGTCTCAATCCACCCAGATGTGAGTTTTAGTTGCCACCTTAAGTTGAACCATTATTAAACCCTCACATCTGTCATGAATATCTCTCAAACCCAATCCACGTCTACGAGCATAGCATGGCAATAATAAAAGCAACGTAGAAGTAACTCCCAAGGGTTTGATGAATAAAACAGGTAATAGGTACTAACTCAACTACTTCCCAATACCCACAGTTTAATTAGATCCTAATCATGGAATGTGTTTGAGAAATAGATCTAATGCAATAAAAACTGGGTATGAACGGGGTATGATCAAAGTGTTACTTGCCTGCAATGATGATGAAGATGATTCGCACTCAAAACTCTTGATAGATCTACTCGTCACACTCCGGTCAATCTATCGTAAGCAAGCAATAGCAACCACACATAAGCAATCACTCAAAAGATCGAGAAGAACGAAGAAGACGATTCGGAAAACTTCAAAACCAAGCGAATAACTCTTGCAACATAAAACAATTTCTAACAGTACCAAAATTATGTGAATTTGGCCTTATCAGAAAGTTTAGGTCAAGAGCTTCGATTTGCAAAAAGAATCAACTCAAACGGAGTTACGGAACTCAAGTTATGAACAAAAGAAGTTTGAATACAAATCTGTTTGAATTCAAATTTTAAAACTTTCTAAAACATGTTTAAGTTGTTTTACTGGATAGAGGAGATCATAACGAAGACGTGGGCGTTGGTTTCGTTGGATTTGGACAAGCGGTTGAAAAGTTGTGATCATTTGAAAACCAGGGGCTAATCTGCAAATAAAATATTACGGATAGGTCCTGGCGTAAATAAACAGAAAAAGAAAAATTTAAATAGCGAACGTTCGTTTTCTAAACCTAACCGGCGGACGTTCACTAAATAACTAGATTAAAAGAAAAACCGGGTTTTAAAACAGAAAACCGAAAAAAAAACCTAAACCCTAAACGAAATAAACCGGGCCTCGCGGTTTACCGGATCAGCGGTTCGGGCAAGAAAACCGAACGACGACGGTCGACGGCGGCAGCGGCTCCGGCGACGGTTGGCGGTGGCGCGGCGGCGGAGAGGTGCGGCGAGGCAGCGAGGTCGCAGCGGCGG
>NW_025256526.1:0-1845 GCF_018294505.1 Triticum aestivum
CCGAGGCTATTTTAGGTGCTGCGTCACCTTATTATTGGGCCAGGCCCATGTAATTTCGAAATACATAAGTATAGGCTATTTTTAGAGTCCGTATGTGTGGGGAAACAAGAGATAGGGTTGATTTCGGACCCCTCCACCAAGGGCCACGAAATCCCCCCCTCTTCCTCCATATATACAGCCCTTAGGGCATCGTTTAGACTTTGGGTTTTGTTTAGATTAAAAGTTCGCCATAGCTGCAACTTCGCGTACTTCGTTTGTGTTCAACGACCAGACAAAGGCGTCACAGAACCCCACCTTGATCAATAAAGCTTTCATCTTATATTCGCAATATCCAGATTGCAATCTTACTTTCTTGCTTGTTCTTCGTTTGCTCGCAGGAAACAGACCCTCGTGGTCAGGTTGATCGTGCTCCGGCGTGGTCAATAACCTCTTGAAGTTGGTTTAGCGATTGCTAAGGCGCGACGTCCTCGCACGCTCGTAGTCGGATCGTCAAAGTCGACTTCCACCAAAGCGAAATCCACCATCTCATCGAAAGACGGGACACCTTTGCCTCTATCAATATTATAGTTCATCACGAAGCTTTTGTAGCTTGGTGCACTACAAAAAAAAATACACTTCCGTGTGTCATGCATGTACATCCATGACAAATTTATGACAGAATCAAGATAGTCATACCTGTGCTGTCGTAGAAGTGTTCCATGATATTACCAAAATTATCATCACGGAAGTGTCCACTTCCATGACGATAAATCGCGCATCACAGAAGTGCTTTCGTCAAGGGTGACCGACACGTGGCATCCACCATAACGGAATGCCGTTAAGCTATCGGGTCTGGTTTTGGATCCGATAACCCGTTAACAGCCCCGACCAATGGGGATTTTCCATGTGAAAAATCATCATTGGCTAGAGGAAACACGTGTCGGCTCATCGTCGGGACAGATGTCATCCACTCACTGGACAGAAGGCGCCTATGATACGTCGACACGTGGCATGGCCCAACAAGTTTAAATGGGCTGACCCAACTAAAGGCCCACAACATTTTGCGGACCATAATGGGCCGGCCCAGCTAAAGGCCCATGAGATTTTGCGGACCATAATTGATGAGGACATCAATACCATTGTTACACCCACAACCCCTACTGCTACATATACGGGACCAATTACTAGAGCTCGCGCACGCCAATTAAATTATCAGGTACTTTCGTTTCTTGGTAATGATTCTAATGTTCATGAGAATATGATGCTGCCTAAATTGGATACATTTGTTTTGCTTACAAATGAAGGGCCTAGCTTGGAGAAGGATGAACATTGGAGCAAGAACAAGCATGGAGATGATGCCATGTGCAAGGGGAACAAGAACGGAGTTACAAGTGATGATTTCAGGACTTTGAAGCCACCATAACGGGTGCATGAAGCCATGGACGAAATATACAAGATGCCACTTCATAAATTTCGTCCCGAGGCTATTTTAGGTGCTGCGTCACCTTATTATTGGACCAGGCCCATGTAATTTCGAAATACATAAGTATAGGCTATTTTTAGAGTCCGTATGTGTGGGGAAACAAGAGATAGGGTTGATTTCGGACCCCTCCACCAAGGGCCACGAAATTCCCCCCTCTTCCTCCATATATACAGCCCTTAGGGCATCGTTTAGACTTTGGGTTTTGTTTAGATTAAAAGTTCGCCATAGCTGCAACTTCGCGTACTTCGTTTGTGTTCAACGACCAGACAAAGGCGTCACAGAACCCCACCTTGATCAATAAAGCTTTCATCTTATATTCGCAATATCCAGATTGCAATCTTAGTTTCTTGCTTGTTCTTCGTTTGCTCGCAGGAAACAGACCC
>NW_025256527.1:0-1845 GCF_018294505.1 Triticum aestivum
GAGTGTTGATGACCGACACGTAAAAGCACCTTGGGGTTCAAAAACTATGGAAATTGCTATAGGCCCCAAAATGGTCAGTAATAGTCCATGAAACGGGCTAGAATCGGCCAAAACTGCGATTGTTGATGACCGACAGGTAAGTGCACCTTGGGGTTCAGTATCTATGGAAATCACTATGGGACCCCAAAATGGTGAGTAATAGTCCATGAAACGGGTCACAATCGGCCAAAAATGCGTGTGTTGATGACCGACACGTAAATGCACCTTGAGGTTCAACAACTATGGAAATTGCTACAGGCCCCAAAACGGTCAGTAATAGCCATGAAACGGGTCACAATCAACAAAAACCGAGAGTGTTGATGACCCACACGTAGACGTACCCCGGGGTTCGTCAATCATGCAAATCACTTCGAGACCCCAAAACCGAGTAATAGTCCAAGAAACGGGTCAGAATCGGCCCACACTGCGAGTCTGGACGACCAACACGTAAGCACTCCTGGGATTCGACAACCATGGATATCGCTGTGGGACTCCAAAATGTTCATTAATAGTCCATGAAACGTGTCAGAATCGACAAAAACCGTGAGTCTTGATGACCGACACGTAGTCGCACCCCCGGGGTTTGTCAATCGTGGAAATCTCTACGGGACCCCAAACAATGAGTAATAGTCCACTAAACGGGCCAGAATCGGCCAAAAGTGCGAGTGTTGATGACCGACACGTAAGTGCACCTTGGGGCTCAACAACTATGGAAATCGCTATGGGACCCCAAAACGGTGAGTAATTGTCCACGAAACGGGTCAGAATCGATAAAAAACGAGAGTGTTGACGACCGACACAATGACGCACCCCGGGGTTCGTCAATCGTCGAAATCACTCCGGGACCCCAAAATAGTGAGTAATAGTCCATGAAACGGGCCAGAATCGGCCAAAACTGCGATTGTTGATGACCGACAGGTAAGTGCACCTTGGGGTTCAACAACTATGGAAAACACTACGGGACCCCAAAACGGTGAGTAATAGTCCACGAAACGGGTCACAATCGACAAAAGATGCGAGTGTTGATGACTGACACGTAAGTGCACCCTGGGGTTCAACAACTATGGAAATCGCTACGGGACCCCAAAACGGTGAGTAATAGTCCACGAATGGGTCACAATCGAAAAATACCGCGAGTGCTGATGACCGACACGTAGACACACCCTAGGGTTCGGCAATCGTGTAAATCACTTCGAGACCCCAAAACCGAGTAATAGTCCAAGAAACGGGTCAGAATCAGCCCGAACAACGAGTCTTGACAACCAACACGTAAGCACTCCTTGGGATTCGACAACCATGGAAATCGCTCTGGGAGACCCAAACAATAATTAATAGTCCACGAAACGGGTCAGAATCGCTAAAAAATGTGAGTGTTGATGACCGACACGTAGACGTACCCCAGGGTTCGTCAATCGCTGAAATCACTCCGGGACCACAAAACAGTGAGTAGTAGTCCACGAAATGGGTCATAATCGGCCAAAACTGCGAGTGTTGATGACCGACACGTAAGTGCACCTTGGGGTTCAGTAACTATGGAAATCACTACGGGACCCCAAAACGGTGAGTAATAGTCCACGAAACGGGTCACAATCGACCAAAAACGAGAGTGTTGATGACCGACACGTAAGTACACCTTGGGGTTCAATAACTACGGAAATCACTACGGGATCCCAAAACGGTGAGTAATAGTCCACGAAACGGGTCACAATCGACCAAACACGCGAGTGTTGATGACCGACACGTAAGAGCACCTTGGGGTTCAACAACTATGGAAATTGCTATAGGCCCCAAAACGGTCAGTAATAG
>NW_025256528.1:0-1845 GCF_018294505.1 Triticum aestivum
GAGAGAGAGAGAGAGAGAGAGAGAGAGAGCACGGCGGTGGGAAGCTAGATGTGGAGGGCGCGGCGGTGGGAAGCTAGCTGTGGAGGGCGCCGCGGCGTTGAGATCCCCTTCGGCTCCGAGCTCCATGTCTTCCTCAAGCTCCCGCGCCACCTCGCGGATGCAGAGCCGGGCGCGTGTGGACATGCCTGTCTTCGTCTGTCCGCGGTGCCGGGCGGGCGTTGATCGGAGGGTTTCTCACACACTGAGGAACCAGAATCGTCCGTTCTACGTGTGCAGCGAGAATGGGGTAAGAATCGGGGCAATTGCACCATTTTTGTGGTCGGGATCTTTGAGCAATGGGTTGATCTGTTTGGTGTTCATGCAGGTGACATGCTTCTTTCTTTGGGTCGATGCTCTGGCCAAGACTCTGGTGAATGAACTGCAAGAAGAGCATGAAGAATGGTTGCGCATGCTGCCACGAACGGCAGTGGCCGCACCACGAGCTCCGGAAGAACAGATGGAGGGCGAAGCACGCACTGACAGAGAGCTAGCTGTTGAGCTTAGGATGTTGAAGAAGAAGGTTAGGAAGCTTGAAGATCAAGCACTACCAATACCCATTTGCAAATACTTTTGGGCATCTGTAGGTATGGTAATCGCACTGGTTGTAATGTTGAAAATGTATGGAAATGCATGAACTATGGAGGAATTTGTAATCTTGAAATTGTATGAGAAATTCACCTAGTTTAAATGTTGGTCAAAGTTGTTTAAATGTTGAAAAAAAAGAGAAGAAGTGACCAACATTTAAATATGTTGAAAAAAAGGAGAAGAAATGAGAAATTTAGAAACTTTTGATCAATGAAATGCAGCTCTCTGCTCTGCCTTTCTTTCAAAAAAAAAGGTTGCTCTTGGGCCAAATTCAGAGCGTAGAGCCAAGTGCAGGCTAGACTAATGGGCCAACTGGATCCAATTAGGCCCATTTGGGGGTTCTCTTGCGTATTTTTCTGTTTTCTGTTCTGATTTAATTTAGGCAGTAAATCATAATGCTAAAACTTTTTGTGAAAGCTAATTGAATTATTCCAGAGCCAAACAATTAAGGTTAGAAATTTTTTGGAGCTGTTAATTAATCCAATTCAAATACCTCGTGATTTAAATCAAAGACCAAAATGTCATGGAAAATGTGCCTCAGCTCTAGTAGAGGTTTACACCTGGTGCCAAAATAAATGAACATTTTTTAACGGCATTACATTGAGAAAAAAATAATTTGTCTGAAAAATGAAGGGTGGAAAATGCACAAAAAATTGGTGCGGCTGGGGACTCGAACCCAGTACCGCGTGGGTTTGTGGTGTTTAGGGCTGCGCTGGTAACCGCTAGGACAGATGGTAAGACTTTGACATGGGTAGGGAAGGAAGGTATACATAGTGAGACTGTGAAATTTGTCAAAAAAAATAGTGAGACCGTGAATGTTTGCACACGCGTGAGAATGGTTTTCCTTTGTTTTGCACTGAAATTTTGGAGGGTTGGAAGGTTGAAAACGTATGTTTGCACTGCCACATGATTTTGGTTAGAGTGACACTTGGTTTAGGATTAAAGGGAATAAATTTGCATGTTAGTTCATGACTTATTTTGTTTTGAATGAAACAGAGGGCTTCTCAACCCCTCCGATTTTCATTAATGAAAACCACAAGTTCTCGAACTTCATGACTTGGTTTAGGGAAGAAATGATATGTTTGGGCACGGACATTTTTTAACACACATAATAAGCCCTAATAACTTAGATAAGATGCAACACACCGTACCATTACAATAATAAGTTCGCGGACAGTTCACGGACACATGACGAAACATGACACGACACGACACGACATA
>NW_025256529.1:0-1845 GCF_018294505.1 Triticum aestivum
TTTATTTAAAATGGAGCTACGGTTATTTAGTTATGAAATAAATCATTTTAACATGGCATTATGCAAATTAATTCAAACCGCACATTTAAACATTTTAAACATGGATGAAAGTCACATATTATGAAACTAGATAAAATTCTAAGCATTTTTCATATTTAAAATCATTTTAAACTGATGCACCATTTGTGAGTTATTAAATGCATGATCTAGAGGGACTTTTCTGCAATACAGCGTTCTCTGGAAATTGGACAAATTCGCAGCAGAAAAAAAACAAATATGGGCCGAAACTGCTGGCCCAACAGTGCACAGGGGGGGCGCTGGATCTAATGCTCACCATGGGCTTGGCCCGTTTGGTGGAGGACGAAGCAGCAGGCCTACGTGGCATGCGGCTGGGCCTTGACGAGGCTGTGACAGGCGCGGTCGACGACGGGGTCAACGCGGGCGAGGCGCTTGCTTGGCCGGACCGAGCAAGCGAAGCAGAGGTTTGCGGGCGCGGGGACGTGGCTGGCGACGCGGTCAACGGGCACGGGCGACACCTCGCGGGGCCTGGCGCGGTCGCGGACGAGGGCCCTTTTCCGGCCGGATCACGCCGGATCCCGCGGGAACGGAGCGAGGGCGAACGGGATCCACAAACGAGGAGTCAAGGCAGGCTGCTATTAACTGAAGAAAAGACAAAGTGTTCAGAGAGCTTGGAGAGCGACGGGAAAAGGTAGAGGACGGGGGAGAAGAAAGAAGGGGAACAGGGCATCACTGCTGGGGTGCTCACCGATGACGAGGCATCCGGCGAAGCGGTGGCGACGAGGGGCTGAAGCTGGCGGTCAATCGGGGCGGCGCACGAAGCAGAGGAGGTGCAGACAAACAGCGGCGCAGCTGCACAGGGCTCCGGCGACGCGGAGGCTTGGCGCGTGGATCAACAAGGGCAGCAGCGATGGCGATGGCAACGTGCATCTCGTCCTCCCCGATCGATGCAGAGGAAGCACGCGGTGGCGGCGGCGCCGGAAACTTGACTGGGCGGTAGAGCCGCGGGACGCAGGGGGTGCAGCTTGGCGCGGGACTTGGCGAGGCAGAGGGCATTCTCCGGATCCGTGGCGGCGCTAGGCGCAGGACGACGAAGGACGCCGACGAGCTTGCTCCGGGACGAGGCGGCCATGGCGGGGCATGCTCCTATTCTCCCTGAAGAAAGAGAGAGAGACCGCGGGGTGAGGGAGAGAGAAGAACCAGGGGAAGAAGGAAAAGAGAAGGAGAGGCAGGGTGCGGCGCGGGGACGGCCTGGTCCTGGTCGGTGCTGCTTCCGATCCATCCTGGATCGAGGCACGGGAGGAGGGAACGAGGCGCAGAGGGCATCGGGCTCTAGATCGATGCGAGGAAGGGCGGCCTTGGAGGAAGAAGGTTGCGAGGAGGCGTGGGCGCGGAGGAGCTCCACTCCTCTGGATCGAACAGGGAGGAGGAGGCGCTCGATGGCTTGGCTGGGCGAGGGGATCCCGATGTGGAAGATGAGACACGGGGTGGCGGCGGCAGAGAAAGGATGGATGGGACATCTCCCTAAAATTTAGGGTTTGGTCTGATTTGGTTAGGGGCTGCCCACTATATATAGTAGGTGGCTAATATGAGAGGGGATTAGCCCCTAGATTTTTATCGGACGGCTTCGGGTGGTCTAAACAAAGAACGGATGATGTTTAGGATAACTCGGGATTGTTCCGGACCCACTGGTCATGACCGTGCGGTTCGGGGTAGTTTTTGGACAAGGCAGCAAAGAGTGTGGGTTGTGCGGAGAGGTTATGCGGCCAGACAAGAGGGAAGCAAAACCCGGTCGATCTGAGAAAGGACACCGAGATGAAGGAGAAG
>NW_025256530.1:0-1845 GCF_018294505.1 Triticum aestivum
GGCTCGGCTGCTCGATGAAGTGGACAGCGGCGGAGCTCCTGGACACGGTGAGACGGCGTGGGGTGGTCGGAGGGCGTGGCTACGGCGAGGGGGTGGCGGCGATGGCGTCGGCCATGGCTGGGGCGTGTGAGGGGGAGGAGCTGGAGAGGAGAGGGGGTGTCTGGGGGGTTCGGGGGAGAGAGAGAGGCCGATCCACGTCGTCACCTGGCGAGGGGAGCAGCGAGGCGGCGAGCAGGTGCGTGGCGCACGCCGCGGTCGCCGTCGGGCACCTGCCTGCCTGCCTGGCCGGCAAGCAGCTCGCTGAAGCGGTGCTGGGCTGGGCCGGCAGGTGGGCTGGCTAGTGGGCCTGCGGTGGCGCCAGGTAGGGTTTTCCCTTTTTTTTTATTTCTGTTTTTATTTAATATATCTGCAACTTTGTTGAATTAAATAAAATACCTAGGCAACTCCAAAAATCACCAAACTACTCCTGGTCCATAGTTGGATTATTTCCAACATGAAACATTTTAGTTTGGAGATATTTGAGCATTTAAATATTTTATATTATTTTAAATGCCCAAATTCAAATATCTATGATTTAATTCAAAAACCCTAGGATGGCCTAGGAAAATGTGCACCACTTTTGGCAGAGGTTCTGAACCAAGGCAAAAATGATGGGCATTTTAGAAGGGCATTTCAGGTTCATTGAAAATTATTTTAGTAAACCCTAGTTGGTTTCAGAGGGGACTGGGGGTTCTGTCATCCCCATTTCAAGTTTCTGATGAAAGAGTAAACATGATGCAACACTCTAATGCATGGCTAGCTAGGTTGTGACAACTCACCCCCACTCAAAAGAATCTCGTCCCGAGATTTGGGTTCCTCCGTGAAGAAGGCGGGATATTCAAGTCGAAGACGATCCTCCCTTTCCCAAGTTGCTTCATCCTCAGAATGGTGCGACCATTGAACCTTGAGAAACTTGATATTATGACGTCGCGTGGTACGTTCGGCTTGATCGAGGATACGAATGGGGTACTCTCGATATGTAAGATTATCTTGGAGATCAAGCGTTTCGTGGTCCACTTCACGGATAGGATCCGAGAAGCAACGCCTGAGTTGAGAAACGTGGAAGACATCGTGAACTCTGGAGAGGTGCGGAGGTAGTTCCAGCTGGTAGGCAACTTCTCCTCGTTTGGCAAGAATGCGAAAAGGTCCAATGTAATGAGGAGCCAATTTGCCTTTGATACCGAAACGATGGGTTCCCTTCAGAGGGGTGACCCGAAGATAAGCCTTCTCGTCAACCTCGAAAGTCATAGCCTTATGTTTTCGGTCATATTGACTCTTTTGACGGGATTGGGCTGTTTTCAACTTTTCACGAACGATACGAACTTGCTCTTCTGCTTCCTGAATCATATCTGGGCCAAAGAATTGTCTTTCCCCGGTCTCTGACCAGTTAAGGGGTGTTCGACATCGTCGTCCATAGAGAACTTCAAAAGGGGCTTTACCCAAGCTAGATTGATAGCTGTTGTTGTAAGCGAATTCGGCAAATGGAAGGCACTTCTCCCAGTCCATTCCGAACGAGATAACAGAGGCTCGAAGCATGTCTTCTAGAATTTGGTTGACGCGTTCCACTTGACCACTTGACTGAGGGTGGAAAGCGGTGCTAAAGGAGAGACGGGTTCCCATAGCATTTTGGAAACTTTCCCAAAATCGAGAGGTGAAAAGACTTCCTCGATCCGAATTGATTTCCAAAGGAACACCATGGAGAGACACTATTCGGGAGATGTATAAGTCTGCCAGCTGACTAGCGGTTATACTCTCACGAACAGGTAGGAAATGAGCTACTTTGGAAAGACGATCGACCACGACGAA
>NW_025256531.1:0-1845 GCF_018294505.1 Triticum aestivum
TGACAGTAGGGGCAGCAAGGCACGTATTGTATTGTTTCCATCGAGGATAACAAGATGGGGTTTATATCATATTGCATGAGTTTATCCCTCTACATCATGTCATCTTGCTTAAAGCGTTACTCTGTTCTTTTGAACTTAATACTCTAGATGCATGCTGGATAGCGGTCGATGTGTGGAGTAATAGTAGTAGATGCAGGCAGGAGTCGGTCTACTTGTCTCGGACGTGATGCCTATATACATGATCATACCTAGATATTCTCATAACCATGCTCAATTCTGTCAATTGCTCAACAGTAATTTGTTCACCCACCATAATACTTATGCTCTTGAGAGAAGCCTCTGGTGAAACCTATGCCCCCGGGTCTATTTTCCATCATATTTAATCTCCCGACAACAAGCTATTTCTGGCGCCGTTTTTATTTTACTTTCTTTACTTTGCATCTTTATCATAAAAATACCAAAAATATTATCTTATCATATCTATCAAATCTCACTCTCGTAAGTGATCGTGAAGGGATTGACAACCCCTTTATTGCGTTGGTTGTGAGGATTTATTTGTTTGTGTAGGTGCAAGGGACTCGTGTGTGGCCTCCTATTGGATTGATACATTGGTTCTAAAAAACTAAGGGAAATACTTACGCTACTTTGCTGCATCACCCTTTCCTCTTCAAGGGAAAACCAACGCAGTGCTCAAGAGGTAGCAGGAGCATCCATCAATAGATTGTTGTCACCAGTCATGCTATTTGTACATCCACTATCGAGGACCCATTCATTTTCTTTGGGTTCATCATCCTGCAGATGAATTAGTGCAGCTTACGAATTCATATACTTCATCAGTGAAGAATATGACATCAATTTCATCAGATCAATTTCATCAAGTAATAGAATAGATAAAGCAATATGAGGACGTGAGAAATGAAAGTTCATTTCTTCATGATTAGCCTGCGTCCTTTCAGGCAATTTCAGGTCTCCAGCAAATTCTTCGGACATTTTAGCATGTCTGGAGACCTGACCCTGCATAAGAGATTAGTTCTTTTTCTTTACCACCCACATCTGAAGGGGTTGCAAACAGTTCATCACTCTGTGAGCTCCATACGAGAAAGGTGGCATAGAAGCCAGTCCACTTCGTTTCACATAAGAGGACTTACGGTAAGCATATGAATAAGCAGAGAAATTCTTCGAGGACTTATGAACATAATGATTAGAGGAATAATGCTCATATTCATAGCCCTTAGCTCTTCCCTGCGAGACAGAGGTTTTAGCACGATGATATTCATATGAGGACTTTGATCCTTTTGAGGAATTTGATCCACGTGAGGAATTTATACCATATGAGGACTTGGATCCATATGAAGAATTGGGTCCATATGAAGAATTTGATCTGGGGTTCCTATTCTTCACAGGTGGTGTCATGAGGACATTCACCTAAAAACTTTCAAGGCACCTTTTGGGAACCCAGATTTTCTTCATAGGGGAACCGTTCCTGCAGTTAGTGCCAACATATCTAGCAAATACTTCACCATTCTGATTTTTGAACAGTTTATAGTTGGAGTCAAATGACTCATCAGAAGAATGAGGAGATTCACATGTAAAGCCAGATAAATTGGATGGATCAACTGGAGGTCCCTTTGCAACAACCCATGAGGTTTTGGGGTACTGCTCAGGCTTCCAATAAGTTCCATCAGCATTGATTTTCCTCTCAAAGGCAATACCCTCTTTCCTAGGGTTCCTATTGAGGATCTGTTTTTTAAGCACATCACAAAGAGTCTGATGCCCTTTGAGGCTTTTGTACATGCCTGTCATATACAATTCATTCAGCCCTGCATCATCAGTGATACTAGCAAT
>NW_025256532.1:0-1845 GCF_018294505.1 Triticum aestivum
TAGATGGCAGGGGCGATGATGATGGTGCGGCGGCGGGGTGACAACTTATGACCAGAACTCGAAACTCTAAAAGACTAGACTCTAAGATCAGCAACTAGACACGACGATGCAACCGCAAATTCAACAAAGCAAAACCCTAAAAAGATTATGCAAAGGCTCAGATTGGTTCGGATATGATGAAATAACCCTAATTTTTTTGTGGCTTTTTCATGGACTGTAGGTATGAAGAACAGACTCGATCTAAAGTACGAAAAACTGTAAAATCTCACCGAGCAACCTGGAAATCTGATACCACTTGATAGAGGCAAAGGTGTCCCGTCTTTCGATGAGATGATGGATTTCGCCTTGGTGGAAGTCGACTTTGGCGATCCGACTATGAACGTGCGAGGACGTCGCGCCTTAGCAATCGCTAAACCAACTCCGAGAGGTTATTGACCACGCCGGAGCACGATCAACCTGACCACGAGGGTCTGTTTCCTGCGAGCAAACGAAGAACAAGCAAGAAACTGAGATTGCAATCTGGATATTGTGAATATAAGATGAAAGCTTTATTGATCAAGATGGGGTTCTCTGACGCCTTTGTCTGGTCGTTGAACACAAACGAAGTACGCGAAGTTGCAACTATGGCGAACTTTAATCTAAACAAAACCCAAAGTCTAAACGGTGCCCTAAGGGCTGTATATATGGAGGAAGAGAGGGGGAATTTCGTGGCCCTAGGTGGAGGGGTCCGAAATCAACCCTATCTCTTGTTTCCCACACATACAGACTCTAAAAATAGTCTATACTAATGTATTTCGAAATTACATGGGCCTGGCCCAATGAAAAGGTGACGCGGCACCTATAATAGCCTCTGGACGAAATTTATGAAGTGGCATCTTGTATATTTCGTCCAAGGCTTCATGCACTCGTTATGGTGGCTTCAAAGAACTGAAATCATCACTCGTAACTCCGTTCTTGTTCCCCTTGCACATGCCATCATCTCCTTGCTTTCTCTTGCTCCAATGTTCATCCTTCTCCAAGCTAGGCCCTTCATTTGTAAGCAAAACAAATGTATCCAATTTAGGCAGCATCATGTTCTCATGAACATTAGAATCATTACCAAGAAACGAAAGTACCTGATAATTTAGTTGGCGTGCGCGAGCTCTAGTAATTGGTCTAGTGTGTATAGCAGCAGGGGCTGTGGGTGTAACAATGGTATAGATGTCCTCATCACTTTGTATATAAAGGGACGACCCGGCGGTGGTTCAAGGACAAGAAACAACAACAACTCGAGACCCAGGCAAAGTGTATTTGCTCTCTGGTCATCGAAACCCAATCTGATAGAGGCGGGGGTGTCCCGATCTTTCGATGAGATGATAACTATCGATTTGGTGAAGATGACTTTGACGATCCGACTACAAGCGTGCACGACGTTGCGCCTTAGCAATCGCTAAACCAACTCCGAAAGGTTATTGACCACGCTGGAGCACAATCAACCTGACCACGAAGGTCTATTCCTGCAAGCAATCGAAGAACAAGCAAGAATATGATAAAAGCAATCTGAATATTGCGAGTATATATGAATTATTGATAAAGGTGAGGATCCGTAAGCGGTCTTGGTCTGGTCGTTGGACACAAACGAAGTACACGAAGTTGCAATGGCTAACTTTTAACTAAACAAATCCCAAAGTCTAAACGATGCCCTAAGGGCTGTATATATGGAGGAAGAGGGGGGAATTTCGTGGCCCTTGGTGGAGGGGTCCGAAATCAACCCTATCTCTTGTTTCCCCACACATACGGACTCTAAAAATAGCCTATACTTATGTATTTCGAAATTACATGGGCCTGGCCCAAAAATAAGGTGAC
>NW_025256533.1:0-1845 GCF_018294505.1 Triticum aestivum
GGGCTCGCTCATTTGTGGGGCCAAGAAGCAGTGGGCGGGTTGCGCGCCCACGGCGTCGGCGAGTGGCTGGGTCTGGGGTTGGGCAGATGAAAACCTAACGCACGCACGCACATGGCCTTCCCCCTCCCTCACTTTTACTCCCTCCTGGCCGCCGCCGCCGCTCCTCCTCTTCCTCCTCTCTCCCGTAGCAGATCCACCTCCCCTTCCTTTTATTCATCCTCCACGCGACCATCGACGATGCGTGGTTCTAGATCGGACGTCTCCATGGAGAGCAGGGATGAAGAAGCAGTACAGGCCTGCGGTGGGGCGACCCGAACCGAGGAGAACTCGGCGACAGGGAAAAGAAGCAGCAGTGGCAGCGCTTGTCTCGGTGGGGGTGGAGCTGCTCGGAAGATGGAAGGGGACTGTCGACTTGCGGGACGAGCAGGCCGGCCCTTGTTCGCCCTAGAGACACTTCCGACGCCGCAAGCCAGGGCAGCTCGACCACAGGTGAGCAGGTCTCTTTCCTTTCTCTTTTCCCGTCTCTCTCTCTCTCTCTCTCTCTCTCTCTCTCTCTTTCTTTTTTCCTCACTTTCTACTCCGAAGAAGCCCGCAGGAGCAGTAAACCATGGAGGATTTGGAGGCTGCTCACGTTTGTAACAGTAAACCATGGAGAATATGGGGGATGCACGACCTTAGAGCAGCAAACCATGTCAGGCAAGGTAAAAGCAACACACAGTCATACTGCTCAAACCATGGATGTTTGGGAATTTTTTCTTAAGATCTATATGATTTTTGTCTGAATAGTTAAAGTATTTCTTTGGACTACTTTGATTCTCTGAAAAAATTGTGAGAAGTAAGATGGTTGGCTTCTCATGTAGAACTCAATTTACAGTTACTATCATTTTTTTAATTGCCACTGTTTTCCCTTTTCAATTTATAACAAGATATGTGCTTTTATCAGGTTTACACAAAAAAGATTCAGGAAATCTAGATTGGGGGAGCAACAAAAAGCTTCAGATGTGTAAACTAATATATACGTTCCATAACTTTTTTGTGTTTGCAGCATAGTCTAGAAATTTAGTGTAGAGAAACTAAAATAGTTCAAGATAAAAAGGTTGTTGTACAAAACGAATTGTTTGTCCCCGTTTATCTTGTCATTTTGTTACAAATGAAAACATAGTCGGGAAAAATCATGGAACGGTTTCTGTCATGAAGCATGAGAATGATAGTACCTGAAATTGCGAGAGCTGGCCTTCTATCTTTTTTTACAAGTACTCTGTTTTTCGTAGCTAATAATGATGGCTGCAGCTTATAATTACTGAACTATCCGGCGTGGTGTGGGCATGTTGTAATTACATCCTTCGATATTTCTGTGCAATATTTGGTTCATTTGGTATTCATAAATTTATTTATGTCCAATAGGAAGGAAGATGCATGAAGTTCCTGTTTTCTTGGGTGACCTCAGTTTCCTAATGATATCTTCATAGCATACAGATGGTTGCCAATTAGCTTATATCAGTTTCCTAATAATATCTTCATAGCATACTTTTTTGGGATAATGGTGACCAAAACGCCCCGGTTTCTCTAATTTGTAGGAATGAAAATCTTGAATTGCTTTTGATGGATTTCTCACTCATCAAAATAAAGCCACCAGCCTTCACATAGAGGTTGATTAATCACTTTGGCCAGTCGTTCTGTTTTTCTATGTTGCGGAATAGGAATGTCGTATGATCATTTATTTCCTCTGCGTCATTTTAAGTTCTACATCTTATCTCTTATTATGATAAATCATCAATATCATACGTCTATTACTCTTCCTGATTCTACATATTGTTTTCAGTCATAGATTTAGAGTGTTTTTTT
>NW_025256534.1:0-1845 GCF_018294505.1 Triticum aestivum
AGGGAGAGGGAGAGGGCGCTGTAGTCAAAACCCTCTCCTCGTCCTACGAACCACCACGCGCATGGGCGAGGGGGAGGCGTAGTAAGTGTAACAGCCATGATGCGGCTATATCTCCCACGTGTCGGAGCACGACTTAGAGGCGTACCCGCATTGTACACAGTATGCTTCTAGCAATCTGACACCGATTGAACTGCTGCACGTCCACCACAAGGGCGAGGGCGAGGGAGAGGGAGAGGGAGAGGGCGTTGTAGTCAAAACCCTCTCCTCGTCCTACGAACCACCGCGCGCGTGGGCGAGGGAGAGGCGTAGTAAGTGTAACAGCCATGATGCGGCTATATCTCCCACGTGTCGGAGCACGACTTAGAGGCGTAACCGCATTGTAGGCAATGTCGCAAGACGGGTAATCTTTACACATCCCATGTACTGAATTGGCTTACAATCGCCACTTCACACAATACATAAATAAAGCATTACATCATCGAGATACAATAAAGGTCCGACTACGGAACCCAAAATAAAAGAAGACTACCCCTAATGCTACAGATCCCCGATCGCCTCAACTGATCTCCACTACTGATCAACTGGAAACACGAAACAACAGAATGAATGACAGCTTCATCGAGCTCCTCCTAGAGCTCGGTTCCATCACCTGCACGGTTTCATCGGCACCTACAACTGGTTTTGGAAGTAAACTGTGAGTCACGGGGACTCAGCAATCTCACACCCTCGCGATCAAGACTATTTAAGCTTATGGGTAGGTAAAAGGTATGAGGTGGAGCTGCAGCAAGCACTAGCATATATGGTGGCTAACATACGCAAATGAGAGCGAGAAGAGAAGGCAAGGCACAGTCGCAAACTAGGAGTGATCAAGAAGTGATCCTGAAACTACTTACGTTCAAGCATAACTCCAACACTGTGTTCACTTCCCGGACTCCGCCAAGAAGAGACCTTCACGGCTACACACGCGGTTGATGCATTTTAATTAAGTTAAGTGTCAAGTTCTCTACAACCGAACATTAACAAATTCCCATCTTCCCATAACCGCGGGCACGGCTTTCGAAAGTTCAAAACCCTGCAGGGGTGTCCCAACTTAGCCCATCACAAGCTCTCACGGTCAACGAAGGGTATTCCTTCTCGCGGGAAGACCCGAGCAGTCTCAGAATCCCGATTACAAGACATTTCGACAAATGGTAAAAGAAGACCAGCAAAGCCGCCCGATGCGCCGACATCCTGATAGGAGCTGCACATATCTTGTTCTTAGGGCAACACCGGATAGGTCAAGCTACGAGTAAAACCAGCCCTCGAGTTTCCCCAAGGTGGCCCCGCAGGCTGCCCGGCTTGGACCAACACTTAGACAAGCACTGGCCCGGGGGGATAAAATAAAAATGACCCTCGGGAGAGCGACTCCCAAGGGAAAAGTAGGTGGTGGTGAGGCAAATGGTAAATCCAAGGTTGGGCCTTGCTGGAGGAGTTTTATTCAAAGCGAACTGTCAAGGGGTCCCCATAACACCCAACCGTGTAAGGAACGCAAAATCAAGGAACATAAAACCGGTATGACGGAAACTAGGGTGGCAAGAGTGGAACAAAACACCAGGCATAAGGCCGAGCCTTCCACCCTTTACCAAGTATATAGATGCATTAATTAAATAATAAGAGATATTGTGATATCCCAACAATAATCATGTTCCAACAAGGAACAAACTCCATCTTCACGTGCAACTAGCAACGCTATAAGAGGGGCTGAGCAAAGCGGTAACATAGCCAAACAACTATTTGCTAGGGCAAGGTGGGTTAGAGGCTTGACATGGCTGTATGGGAGGCATGATAAAGCATGTGGTAGGTATC
>NW_025256535.1:0-1845 GCF_018294505.1 Triticum aestivum
AGTGCATATAAATTGGTTGAAGAATCAAATCTGTGTCCTTGGGTGCATGCTTAGGTCCCATGCAAGAAATGGGAATGAATTTCAAACACCAGGGCACCGTTGATTGCCGGCAAAACATTGAGATGCCTGTTTTTAAATTCTAGTAAATCCAAAACTTGTCTGATATTCATGAAACTTGGCATGCTAACACGGAGCGGCATCAACATGGCGTGGTACAAAATTTGTCCCATTTGGGGCAGGCTTGGGTATATGATTCTCAAAAAACGGAGCTTCTCACAACAAGCATGATGGTTTTCGGTAGGGAACATCCCACCTTTCGGGACGAAACGATATCCATTGCATTTTATTGCTTTCAGAAATTTTTCTCGTGTCAACATAAAACAACAGGAGTGTTGTGTGAATTTTTGTGATTTTTCGGGGTTCGTTTGGACATTTTTATGCATTAACTGAGTTTTCAATGCATTTTATGTGCATAATTCAAATTTGAACTACATGCACATGCTGCAGTGCATATAAATTGGTTGAAAAATCAAATCTGTGTCCCTGGGTGCATGCTTAGGTCCCATGCAAGAAATGGGAATGAATTTCAAACACCGGGGCACCGTTCATTGCCGGCAAAACATAGAGATGCCTGGTTTTTAAATTCTAGTAAATCCAAAACTAGTATGATATTCATGAAACTTGGCATGATATCACAGAGCGACATCAACATGTCGTGGCACAAATTTTGTCCCATTTGTGGAAGGCTTGGGTATATGATTCTCAGAAACGGAGCTTCTCACAACAAGCATGATGGTTTTCGGTAGGGAACGTCCCACCTTTGGGGACGAAACGATATCCCTTGCCTCTTGTTGCTTTCAATTTTTTTTCTCGTGTCAACATAGAACAACAGGATTGTTGTGTGAATTTTTGTGATTTTTCGGGGTTCGTTTGGACATTTTTATGCATTAACTGAGTTTTCAATGCATTTTATGTGCATAATTCAAATTTGAACTACATGCACATGCTACAGTGCATATAAATTGGTTGAAAAATCAAATTTGTGTCCTTGGGTGCATGCTTAGGTCCCATGCAAGAAATGGGAATGAATTTCAAACACCGGGGCACCGTTCATTGCCGGCAAAACATAGAGATGCCTAGTTTTTAAATTCTAGTAAATCCAAAACTATTATGATATTCATGAAACTTGGCATGCTATCACGGAGCGGCATCAACATGTCGTGGTACAAATTTTGTCCCATTTGGGGCAGGCTAGGGTATATGATTCTCAAAAACGGAGCTTCTCACAACAAGCATGATGGTTTTCGGTAGGGAACGTCCCACCTTTGGGGACGAAACGATATCCATTGCCTCTTGTTGCTTTCAATTTTTTTTCTCGTGTCAACATAGAACAACAGGATTGTTGTGTGAATTTTTGTGATTTTTCGGGGTTCGTTTGGACATTTTTATGCATTAACTGAGTTTTCAATGCATTTTATGTGCATAATTCAAATTTGAACTACATGCACATGCTCCAGTGCATATAAATTGGTTGAAAAATCAAATCTGTGTCCTTGGGTGCATGCTTAGGTCCCATGCGAGAAATGGGAATGAATTTCAAACACCGGGGCACCGTTGATTGCCGGCAAAACATAGAGATGCCTGGTTTTTAAATTCTAGTAAATCCAAAACTCGTCTGAAATTCATGTAACTTGGCATGCTATCATGGAGCGGCATCAACATGCCATGATGCAAATTTTGTCCCATTTGGGGCCGGTTTGGGTATATGCTTCTCACAACAAGCATGATGGTTTCCGGTAGGGAACGTCCCACCTTTGGGGACGAAACGATATCCATTTCCTCTTA
>NW_025256536.1:0-1844 GCF_018294505.1 Triticum aestivum
TGTTCGTCAATCATGGAAATCACGCCGAGACCCAAAAACAGAGTAATAGTCCAAGAAACGGGCCAGAATCGGCCAAAACTGTGAGTGTGGATGACCGAATCGTAAATGCACCCCGTGGTTCGTTAATCGTGGAAATCACTCCGGGGGCCCAAAAAAGTGAGTAATAGTCCATGATACGGGCTAGAATCAGCCAAAACTATGAGTATTGATGACCGGCACGTAAGCGCGCCTTGGGGTTCAACAACTATGGAAATCACTTCGGGACCTGAAAAAAGTGAGTAATAGTCCACAAAACACGTTAGAATTGGCCAAAATTGTGAGGGTTGTTGACCGACACGTAAACACAACCCGGGGTCATTTTGGGACCCCCATAACTAAGTAATAGTCCAAGAAGTGGGCCAGAATCGGCCCAAACTGCGATTGTTGATGACCTACACTTAAGCGCACCTTGGGGTTCAACAACCATGGAAATCGCTTTGGGGCCCCAAAATGGTGAGTAATAGTCCACGAAACGGGTCAGAATCGACAAAAACCGCGAGTGTTGATAACCAACCCGTAAGCGCACCCATCGTTAATCGTGGAAATCACTCCGGGGCCCCAAAAAAGTGAGCAATAGTCCAAGAAACGGGCCAGAATCGGCCAAAACTGTGAGTGTTGATGACCGACACGTAAACGCACGCCAGGGTTCGTTAATCGTGGAAATCACTCCGGGACCCCAAAACAGTGAGTAATAGTATACAAAAAAGGCAAGAATCGGACAAAAATGTAAGTGTTGATGACCGAAACGTAAACGCACCCCGCGGTTAGTTAATTGTTGAAATCACTTCGATACCAGAAAACAGTGCGTAATACTCCACGAAATGGGCCAGAATCGGCCAAAACTGCGAGTGTTTGATGAGCGACACATAAATGCACCCCGGTGTTCGTCAATCATGGAAATCACGCCGAGACCCAAAAACAGAGTAATAGTCCAAGAAACGGGCCAGAATCGGCCAAAACTGTGAGTGTGGATGACCGACACGTAAATGCACCCCGTGGTTGGTTAATCGTGGAAATCACTCCGGGGGCCCAAAAAAGTGAGTAATAGTCCATGATACGGGCCAGAATCAGCCAAAACTATGAGTATTGATGACCGGCACGTAAGCGCGCCTTGGGGTTCAACAACTATGGAAATCACTTCGGGACCTGAAAACAGTGAGTAATAATCCACAAAACACGTTAGAATTGGCCAAAATTGTGAGGGTTGTTGACCGACACGTAAACACAACCCGGGGTCATTTCGGGACCCCCATAACTAAGTAATAGTCCAAGAAACGGGCCAGAATCGGCCCAAACTGCGATTGTTGATGACCTACACTTAAGCGCACCTTGGGGTTCAACAACCATGGAAATCGCTTTGGGGCCCCAAAATGGTGAGTAATAGTCCACGAAACGGGTCAGAATCGACAAAAACCGCGAGTGTTGATAACCAACCCGTAAGCGCACCCAAGGGTTCGTTAATCGTGGAAATCACTCCGGGGCCCCAAAAAAGTGAGCAATAGTCCACGAAATGGGCCAGAATCGGCCAAAACTGTGAGTGTTGATGACCGACACGTAAACGCACGCCGGGGTTCGTTAATCGTGGAAATCACTCCGGGACCCCAAAACAGTGAGTAATAGTATACAAAAAAGGCAAGAATCGGACAAAAATGTAAGTGTTGATGACCGAAACGTAAACGCACCCCGCGGTTAGTTAATTGTTGAAATCACTTCGATACCACAAAACAGTGCGTAATACTCCACGAAATGGGCCAGAATCGGCCAAAACTGCGAGTGTTTGATGAGCGACACATAAATGCACCCCG
>NW_025256537.1:0-1844 GCF_018294505.1 Triticum aestivum
CGAGCAAGGCCTACCGCCCCTCTTCGATAAATACGGTGACAAGCAGACCAGGAACTTTGTCAGGGCCCGGTACAAGAAGGACCCGAAAACAAAGGAGCTTACCACGGATCCGAAGACCAGGGCGCTTGAGCTTGTTCTGGTAAGGAATACACCCCCTCGTAATTAGCTCCATATGGTTGCATTCTAATTAATGAAGCCAAATTTCTAAATGGTTCACATTCCTTCCGCAGGCGACTGAAAGCAGTAGCGCGGGGTCAACTAAGAGCAACCCTTGGGACACCACTCTAAATAGGGCGTTGAATGTAATGAAGAACAAGGATAAGCTCAGTAAGCCGACGTCAGCTGGTCGTGTGGCCGGCAAAGGCTTGTCGACAAAATGGTCGTCATACTATGACACTGCTGGGCGAAAGGAGAAAAAGACCAGCTCGGAAAGCCAGGCGCGCGAGGTTCAAGAACTCAGGGCACAGGTGGCGCGGATTCCGGAGATTGTCCAAGAGAAAGTGCAACAACAACTCGGAGCGACGATCACCGCCATTGTGCCTACCTTGATCCAGGGGATTAGTGCGTGGATTGCGGGCGGCCAACAGGGGCCGCCCCCGATTCCTAGCTTCACGGCCAGCAACTCGCAGAACGCGATGGCGGGGCCATTGGTGTCTCCGACGCCGGCACGGGAGCTTAATGCACCCGG
This sequence comes from Triticum aestivum, assembly GCF_018294505.1. Classification (NCBI taxonomy): domain Eukaryota; kingdom Viridiplantae; phylum Streptophyta; class Magnoliopsida; order Poales; family Poaceae; genus Triticum; species Triticum aestivum. The sequence continues at coordinate 689 of NW_025256537.1, forward strand.
GTGTACGCCGGCCGGCACCTCTGCAGCAAGCGGCCCCTCCGTCAACTGCACGCCCGCCGTTGGCGGTGCCTCGACATTAGCCGAGCTCGACGCCATCATCACGGTAACTAATTAAGCCTCTCTCGGCCGAGGACTTCATCTCCTTGCCTTTGACTGGGCATCCCTAACGCCCTACATGTTTTCGCAGGGCGCCGCCGACGTTCAGTGCACTCTCCTGCACTTCGTGAACAACGAGTTGGTCGATGTCGCCAAGGGCAAAATCGTTCAACCGGGCAACCCCTTGTTCCACGGTACCCAGATGCCACCCAACTTGTTTAGGGTTCAACTGGTTCGGGTGCTGCCAGGCTGCGACGAGGTGTTACCTCTGATTCGACCCATCGGGGCCGACGATGATGACGTGATGAACCTCAGCGCCTGCCTGAGCTGGCCCCTGCTTTGGCCGAAGAGCCAGATTCGTTTGGGGGCGGGGGACACCACCCCAAAGACAACACCGCCAGTCGTGCCGGCGCCAAGTCGGGCCCATGGCAAGACCGCCGCAACGGTGCTGGACATCCCTATGCCACTGGATCCAAACATGCATATGGCACAGGATCAGAACAACGACGACGACGATACATTTGCCAACGTCGATCAGTACTTTGCCGATCATGGGGACGGTGGCGACTTCATGGGGCCTCCTTCTCAAGAACCCAACCCAACAAAATACGTGTGCGATCTAGCTGGTACCGCGGAGAAGCCAAGTTGCAACAGGCGTCGTCTGCAGTTCAGCTCTCAGGAGACGCCTCCAGCTGCCGACTTCACCGAGCCTCAGATAGGCGAGGTGCGAAATATGATCAGCCCCAACACACTCAAGAAGGCGGTCTGTGAGCAGAACTCGGTCCCATTACAGGAGATCAAGAAGAAGGCACGCAAAAGAAAGACTAACAAGGGTGCGGGCCAGCCGGCACCGAGTACGATCCGTGCTCAGGACGGGCCACCTTCAACTGCGGATATCTCGAGGAGGGTGCATGTGGCGGGTAGGCCGATGCTACCGAGAAATATGCTCGATGCTGCAACCGGTGCTATGCGGAGTCTGCATGACAGTGTTCTTTCTTTGGAGAAGCGGCGTCTCCGAGAGAAGGATGTGGCATACCCGGTTTTCGCGGCCAAGGTGCCA
>NW_025256538.1:0-1103 GCF_018294505.1 Triticum aestivum
CGAGTCTTGACGACCAACACGCAAGCACACCTTGGGGTTCGACAAAAATGGAAATCTCTTTGGGACCCCAAAACGGTGAGTAATAGTCCATGAAACGGGACGGAATCAACAAAACCTGCGAGTGTTGATGAGCGACATGTAAACGCACCCAGAGGTTCGTCAATCATGGAAATCACTCCGGGACCCCAAAACAGCGAGTAATAGTCCACGAGACGGCCAGAATTAACCAAAATTGTGAGTGTTGATGACCGACACATAAATGCACCCCCGGGGTTCGTCAATCGTGGAAATCACTTCGGGACTCCAAAACTGAGTAATAGTCCAAGAAACGGGCCAGAATCGGCCAAAACTGCGAGACTTGACGACCAACATGTAAACACACATTGGGGTTCGGCAACAATGGAAATCGCTTTAGGACCCCAAAACGGTGAGTAGTAGTCCACGAAAGGGACAGAATCAAAGAAAACCGCGATTGTTGATGACCGAAACATAAACGCACCAGGGGTTCGTCAATCGTGGAAATCCCTCCGGGACCCGAAACAGCGAGTTATAGTCCACAAAACGGGCCAGAATCGGCCAAAACTGCGAGTGTTGATGAAGACACGTAAGTGCACCTTTGGGTTCAGCAACTATGGAAATAGCTTCGGGACCCCAAAAAGGTGAGTAATAGTCCACGAAACGGGTCAGAATTGGCCAGAACTATGAGTGTTGACGACGGGCACGTAAACGCACCCCTGGGATTGTAAATCGTGGAAATCGCTCTAGGACCCCCAAACAGTGAGTAATTGTCCACGTGACAGACCAGAAATTGGCAAAATGGTGAGTGTTGATAACCGACACATAAACGCACCCCGGGGTTCGTCAATCGTGGAAATCCCTCCGGGACCCCAAAACGGTGAGTAATAGTGCACCAAACGGACCAGAATCGGCCAAAACTGCAATTGTTGATGACCGACACGTAAGTGCATCTTTGGGTTCAACAACTATGGAAATCGCTTCGGGACCCCAAAAAGGTGAGTAATAGTCCACGAAACGGGTCAGAATTGGCCAGAACTATGAGTGTTGACGACGGGCACGTAAACGCACCCCTGGGATTGTGAATC
>NW_025256538.1:1113-1844 GCF_018294505.1 Triticum aestivum
CTGCAATTGTTGATGACCGACACGTAAGTGCATCTTTGGGTTCAACAACTATGGAAATCGCTTCGGGACCCCAAAAAGGTGAGTAATAGTCCACGAAACGGGTCAGAATTGGCCAGAACTATGAGTGTTGACGACGGGCACGTAAACGCACCCCTGGGATTATGAATCATGGAAATCGCTCTAGGACCCCAAAACAGTGAGTAATTGTCCACGTGACAGACCAGAATTGGGAAAAATGGTGAGTGTTGATAACCGACACATAAACGCACCCCGGGGATCGCAAATCCTGTAAATCGCTCTAGGACCCCAAAACGGTGACTAATAGTGCACCAAACGGACCAGAATCGGCCAAAACTGCGATTGTTGATGACCGACACGTAAGCGCACCGTAGGGTTTGTCAATCGTGGAAATCACTTCGGGATGCCAAAACTGTGTAATAGTTCAAAACGGGCCAAAATCGGCCAAAACTGCGAGTCTTGACGACCAACACGCAAGCACACCTTGGGGTTCGACAAAAATGGAAATCTCTTTGGGACCCCAAAACGGTGAGTAATAGTCCATGAAACGGGACGGAATCAACAAAACCTGCGAGTGTTGATGAGCGACATGTAAACGCACCCAGAGGTTCGTCAATCATGGAAATCACTCCGGGACCCCAAAACAGCGAGTAATAGTCCACGAGACGGCCAGAATTAACCAAAATTGTGAGTGTTGATGACCGACACATAAA
>NW_025256539.1:0-1844 GCF_018294505.1 Triticum aestivum
AGTCAGGCGAACCACTTGATTGAGGTCGCGAGTGGCCATCTGAAAGCACAATCATAATGCAAGGGCATTAGAATTTCTAGCAAAATTTCGGCAGCATAACAGCTGTAAATGCTCAAAAAGGATTTTGAGACATTTGACAAAGAATTTCGTACACACTCAACATCATCATATCAAAGTTCTGAATCCATTCTAACAACATCATGTGGTAGTAAAACTGAACTAGGCTTGAACCCATCAACTTATAAGGTACTACTGATTAGTAACTCGTGATCCTGATAGAGAGAACAGATCCTAATTCCTTAACCCCCGGTGGAAGAATGGACTGACTCAGATCAGAAGGTCATAAGATAAAGGAGTAAAAAGAGCCTTACGTTCCAACCCACAAACAATTCCCCTACATATAACTAAAGAATTTCTAGACTCAACATCGACCAGTTTGGCTTGGAGAACCTACAGGCAGTCCGGCTCTGATACCAACGCTGTCAGGACCCCGACTCGATGTCACATCGATCTAGCCGGTAACACCTCATATCACTTTGCGGCCTCACGCATGGTATTCCCACGGGTGTCGCCTTACCTTTGCCCGGGACCGTTTGCGCCTTTTGGCTCACGTATATGATAGTGTCGCTAGCATCCATATGATAAGGAGCCCGGGCTGACATGACTAGTCGTAAACCCAAAGTGGCACAGACTTACAGGGACAGGCATCCATGACCCAGCCTCGAACGTGTCGGTCATCAGCAAGTGGGTCCGGGCTGTAGCACTGGGCTAGCAGGACTCCGGTAAACCGGGCTGTAGTGGGCTAACAGGACTCCGGTACTCAAAGCGTGACATTTCCCCGAAGGGACAGACACAGGAACGAAGAAGGACACATGCCGGCCAGCCTAAGTGTTCCAGAGCAGTAGCAAGCTACCATGGCTCAGCGGTAACACTAGGAGACATTTCCCGGTAAGAGAGGCTACTAAAGATAAACAACTAGATAGTCAGATCCCACACATACCAAGCATTTCAATCATACACACAATATGCTCGATATGTGCAAATACAACGAAGCATCACAACATGACTCTACGACACAAGTACTTTATTTAAGGCTCAGGGAGCCATACATAACACACACAAAGGTACGGGTCTCACGACCCAACATACAAGTCATACAGTCATACAATCCGGCAGCGGAAGTACATTGTCTGAGTACAGACAACTAGTAAAATAGAAGAGGCTTGGAAAGCGTAGCTATACTACGTGGTCCATCACAAGCTCAGGGTCACCACCTGGGTCTTTAGCCTACTCGTTGATGTCAACGTCTACATAGAACCCATCAGAAGGGGTTGCAACGTCTTCTGTAAAATGTAGATTATAGCAACATGAGTACAAAGGTACTCAGCAAGACTTACATCAGATCCTACATACATGCATATTATCAAGAAGGGTTGGTGGAGTTATTGCAGCAAGCCAGCTTTGACTCTTGGCTAGACTATCCTACGATACTCCAACTTGAAATGTTTTGCGCACACGAGTCCACTACTCACCACTTCAATACACTACCGAGGATCCACCTCCGTCTTCCTACGGAAGAGCCATCCTCGGCACTCACACTTATCTTGAGGCTTTTAGTAGTTTCCATTTACTTGTCTATGAACTGTATCGGCAACCAAGTAGTCCTTTACCGCGGACGCGGCTATTCGAATAGATTATGATAACCCTGCAGGGGTGTACTTCTTCATACATGTTTCCACCACTTAGCGTCTGCACACGACATGTGCTCGGCAGACTTCAAGCGAAAGCCGACGTGGGTGTAGACCACGACCTACCTAAACACTTAAGCCTCTAGTCCAGGTTTA
>NW_025256540.1:0-1844 GCF_018294505.1 Triticum aestivum
GCAGCAGCCGATTTGCCGTTTCATGAAGTATCCCTTCTTGCCCTTGCCCTTCTTGAAACTAGTGGTTTCACCAACCATCAACAATTGATGCTCCTTCTTGATTTCTACTTTCGCGGTGTCAAACATCGCGAATACCTCAAGGATCATCATATCTATCCCTGATATGTTATAGTTCATCACGAAGCTCTAACAGCTTGGTGGCAATGACTTTGGAGAAACATCACTATCTCATTTGGAAGATCAACTCCCACTCGATTCAAGTGATTGTTGCACTCAGACAATCTGAGCACAAGCTCAACAATTGAGCTTTTCTCCCTTAGTTTGCAGGCTAAGAAAATCGTCGGAGGTCTCATACCTCTTGACGTGGGCACGAGCCTGAAATCCCAATTTCAGCCCTCGAAACATCTCATATGTTCCGTGACGTTTCGAAAACGTCTTTAGTGCCTCAACTCTAAACCGTTTAACTGAACTATCACATAGTTATCAAAACGTGTATGTCCGATGTTCGCAACATCCACAAACGACGTTTGGGGTTCAGCACACTGAGCAGTGCATTAAGGACATAAGCTTTCTACTGTCCGCATAATTGCTACTATCAACTTTCAACTATATTTTCTCTAGGAACATGTCTAAAACAGTAGAACTAAAGCGCGAGCTACGACATAATTTGCAAAAGGTCTTTTGACTATGTTCAGGATAATTAAGTTCATCTTATGAACTCCCACTCAGATAGACATCCCTCTAGTCGTCTAAGTGATTACATGATCCGAGTCAAACTAGGCCGTGTCCGATCATCACGTGAGACGGACTAGTCATCATCGGTGAACATCTTCATGTTGATCGTATCTTCTATACGACTCATGCTCGACCTTTCGGTCTCCGTGTTCCGAGGCCATGTCTGTACATGCTAGGCTCGTCAAGTTAACCCTAAGTGTTTTCGCTGTGTAAAACTGTCTTACACCCGTTGTATGTGAACGTAAGAATCTATCACACCCGATCATCACGTGGTGCTTCGAAACGACGAACTATAGCAACGGTGCACAGTTAGGGGAGAACACTTCTTGAAATTTTAATGAGGGATCATCTTATTTACTACCGTCGTTCTAAGCAAATAAGATGTATAAACATGATAAACATCACATGCAATCAAATAAGAGTAGTGACATGATATGGCCAATATCATATAGCTCCTTTGATCTTCATCTTCGGGGCTCCATGATCATCTTGTCACCGGCATGACACCATGATCTCCATCATCATGATCTCCATCATCGTGTCTTCATGAAGTTGTCACGCCAACGACTACTTCTACTTCTATGGCTAACGCGTTTAGCAATAAAGTAAAGTAATTTACATGGCGTTCTTCAATGACACGCAAGTCATACAAAAAATAAAGACAACTCCTATGGCTCCTGCCGGTTGTCATACTCATCGACATGCAAGTCGTGAATCCTATTACAAGAACATGATCAATCTCATACATTACATATATCATTCATCACATCCTTTTGGCCATATCACATCACATAGCATACCCTGCAAAAACAAGTTAGACGTCCTCTAATTGTTGTTTGCATGTTTTACGTGGCTGCTATGGGTTTCTAGCAAGAACGTTTCTTACCTACGCAAAGACCACAACGTGATATGCCAATTGCTATTTACCCTTCATAAGGACCCTTTTCATCGAATCCGATCCGACTAAAGTAGGAGAGACAGACACCCGCTAGCCACCTTATGCATCTAGTGCATGTCAGTCGGTGGAACCAGTCTCACGTAAGAGTACGTGTAAGGTCGGTCCGGGCCGCTTCATCCCACGATGCCGCCGAATCAAGATAAGACTAGTA
>NW_025256541.1:0-1844 GCF_018294505.1 Triticum aestivum
TCTCCAAACCAAATATTTTGAAGTCAAGTTGTGAAAGCATAGTATAGCGACGAGACAATGCATCAGCAATAACATTTTCTTTTCCCTTCTTGTGTTTAATGACATAAGGGAAAGTCTCAATGAATTCAACCCATTTAGCATGTCTACGATTCAGTTTAGCTTGACTTTTAATATGTTTCAAAGATTCATGATCAGAATGTATAACAAATTCTTTGGGTCATAAATAATGTTGCCATGTTTCTAAAGTCCAAACAAGAGCATATAATTCTTTATCATAAGTAGAATAATTCAGACTAGGCCCACTCAATTTTTCAGAAAAGTATGCAACAGGTTTGCCATCTTGTAATAACACACCGCCTAATCCAATTCCACTAGCATCACATTCAAGCTCAAAAGTCTTATTAAAATCAGGAAGTTGGAGTAAAGGAGCATGTGTCAACTTATCTTTCAATACCGAGAAGGATTTTTCCTGTGCAGTACCCCAAAGAAAAGGCACATCTTTCTTTGTAAGCTCATTGAGAGGTGCAGCAATGGTGCTGAAATCTCTCACAAAACGCCTATAGAATCCAGCGAGGCCAAGAAAACTCCTCACTTATGTGACCGTTTCGGGTTGCGGCCAACTCTCAATAGCTTCAATCTTGGCTTTATCAACTTCAATTCCCTGTGGAGTAACAACATAGCCAAGAAAAGATACTCGGTCGGTGCAAAAGGTGCACTTCCCAAGGTTACCAAACAAACGTGCATCACGTAGAGCAATAAAAACAGCACGTAAATGTTCCAAATGTTCTTCCAAAGATCTGCTATAAATCAATATGTCATGAAAGTAAACTACCACAAATCGTCCAATGAAAGCACGTAAAACTTCGTTCATTAATCTCATGAAAGTACTAGGTGCATTAGTTAACCCAAAAGGCATGACTAACCACTCATATAATCCAAACTTAGCTTTGAATGCTGTTTTCCATTCATCTCCCAATTTCATACGAATTTGATGGTATCCACTACGTAAATCAACTTTGGAGAATATTGTAGAGCCACTCAATTCATCAAGCATATCATCTAGCCTAGGAATAGGATGACGATAACGAATAGTAATATTATTAATGCCTCTACAATCAACACACATACGTGATGTACCATCCTTTTTCGGCACTAGAATAATAGGAACAGCACAAGGACTAAGGGATTCGCGTATATAACCTTTGTCGAGAAGCTCCTGTACTTGACGCATAATCTCCTTCGTCTCCGCTGGATTGGTACAGTATGGTGCACGGTTTGGCAGTGAAGCACCGGGAATTAAGTCAATCTGATGCTCAATCCCTCGAATAGGCAGTAATCCCGGTGGCACGTCTTGTGGAAAAACGTCAGCGAACTCCTGCAAAATGTTAGTGACAGTAGGAGGCAAAGAGGAAGGCACGTCCTCGAATGAAAATAATGCCTCTTTGCACACAAAAGCATAGCAAACAGATTTGCTGAAATCTAGCTCATCAATATCAGATTTGGTGGCAAATAAACATGCACTTTTCAATTTAATTTCAGAAGCAACACTAGATGGTTTATTATTAGGCTTCATTTGTTGCTCAAATTCTTTTGCCACAATCTGATTTTCACTCTTATTCGTCTCCTGTTTTGCTTTATTAGCTCTATCAATATCATCTTTCAAAATGGAATCAGGAGTCATAGGAAGCAAAGTAATATTTTTATCCTTATGAACAAGAGTATAGTGATTGTTTCTACCATGGTGTACAGAATTTTTATCAAATTGCCATGGTCTACCAAGTAATAAGGAACATGCTTGCATAGGTACCACATCACAATCAACATAATCAGCATATGTAGATATA
>NW_025256542.1:0-1844 GCF_018294505.1 Triticum aestivum
ACACGCATTGTTGAAGTGAGAGAGCTCCTTGAACTTTGTTCATGCTCACAGAAACTTTGTGAATCTTAATTATAGAAGCTTTTCATCAAAAATAATTATTCCTTTGTACAATTCCATTGTATGATAAAAATAATGTGCCAAGGTTTGCCTTTAGGATGTTTACAATGCTTGTTGGTTTGTACGGTGCAGGACAGAAACTTTGGCTGTAGTGCACAATTTTACATTTTTAACTGGAACGTCAAATGGTTCTGATTCCTTTTGCACTGTCTTGCTATACAAATTTTTTATTTGTCCTAATTTTGGTAGAATGTTTGGGGTACCAGAAGTATGGTGAATGTTCATATTGCTACAAATTGTTTTGTTTTTGACATATTCTGTTTTTGATGCATAGTTTGCTTGTTTTGATGAAGCTATCAATTTCTATCAGTGGATTAAGCCATGGAAAAGCTATATTACAGTAGACACAATGAAAAAACAAAATATGAATTGGTTTGCTATAGTACTTAGAGTAGTGATTTTCTTTATTATACTAACGGATCTTACCGAGTTTTCTGTTGAAGTTTTGTGTGGATGAAGTGTTTGATCGAGGAGGTCTCGATATGAGGAAAAGGAAGAGATGCAAGAGCTCAAGCTTGAGGATGCCCGAGGCACCCCAAGTAAATATTCAAGGAGAATCAAGCGTCTAAGCTTGGGGATTCCCCGGAAGGCATCCCCTCTTTCTTCAACAAGTATCGGTATGTTTACGTATTCGTTTCATTCATGCGATATGTGCAAGTCTTGGAGCGTTTTTTGCATTTAGTTTTCATTTTTATTTTATGCACCATGCTAGTATGAGATAGTCCGTGTTTGATTTATAGAATGCTCATCGCACTTCACTTAAATCTTTTGAGTATGGCTTTATAGAATGCTTCATGTGCTTCACTTATATCATTTGAAGTTTAGATTGCCTGTTTCTCTTCACTTAGAAAACCGCTATTTATAGAATGCTCTTTTGCTTCCCTTATATTTGTTAGAGCGTGGGCATATCTTTTGTAGAAAGAATTAAACTCTCTTGCTTCACTTATATCAATTCATAGAGATAACAGGAATTGGTCAATCACATGGTTAGTCATAAAATCCTACATAAACTTGTAAATCACTGAATATGATATGTTTGATTCCTTGCAATAGTTTTGCAATATAAAGTTGGTGATATTAGAGTCATGCTAGTGGGTGATTGTGGATTAGTAGAAATACTTGTGTTGAGGATTGTGATTCCCGAAGCATGCACGTATGGTGAACCGCTTTGTGATGAAGTTGGAGCACAATTTTATTTATTGATTGTCTTCCGTATGAGTGGCGGTCGGGGACGAGCGATGGTCTTTTCTGATGAGGACATCAATACAATTGTTACACCCACAGCCCCTGCTGCTATACATACTGGACCAATTACTAGAGCTCGTGCACGCCAACTAAATTACCAGGTACTTTCGTTTCTTGGTAATGATTCTAATGTTCATGAGAATATGATGCTGCCTAAATTGGATACATTTGTTTTGCTTACAAATGAAGGGCCTAGCTTGGAGAAGGATGAACATTGGAGCAAGAACAAGCATGGAGATGATGGCATGCGCAAGGGGAACAAGAACGGAGTTACAAGTGATGATTTCAGGACTTTGAAGCCACCATAATGGGTGCATGAAGCCTTGGACGAAATATACAAGATGTCACTTCATAAATTTCGTCCCGAGGCTATTTTAGGTGCTGCGTCACCTTATTATTGGGCCAGGCCCATGTAATTTCGAAATACATAAGTATAGGCTATTTTTAGAGTCCGTATGTGTGGGGAAACAAGAGATAGGGTT
>NW_025256543.1:0-1844 GCF_018294505.1 Triticum aestivum
ATGCTAAACAACGTGCTGAATTGATTTTAAAAATGCATGAGTTAACTAAGGAAAACATTGAGCGCATGAATGCTAAATATAAACTTGCTGGAGATAAGGGTAGAAAACATGTTGTGTTTGCACCTGGAGATCTTGTTTGGTTACATTTGCGTAAGGATAGATTTCCTGATTTGCGCAAATCAAAGTTAATGCCACGTGCTGATGGTCCCTTTAAGGTGTTAGAGAAAATAAATGATAATGCATATAAACTTGAGCTGCCTGCAGATTTTGGGGTTAGTCCCACTTTTAACATTGCAGATTTGAAGCCTTATTTGGGTGAGGAAGATGAACTTTCGTCGAGGACGACTTCATTTCAAGAAGGGGAGGATGATGAGGACATCAATACAATTGTTACACCCACAGCCCCTGCTGCTATACATACTGGACCAATTACTAGAGCTCGTGCACGCCAACTAAATTACCAGGTACTTTCGTTTCTTGGTAATGATTCTAATGTTCATGAGAATATGATATTGCCTAAATTGGATACATTTGTTTTGCTTACAAATGAAGGGCCTAGCTTGGAGAAGGATGAACATTGGAGCAAGAACAAGCATGGAGATGATGGCATGCGCAAGGGAAACAAGAACGGAGTTACAAGTGATGATTTCAGGACTTTGAAGCCACCATAATGGGTGCGTGAAGCCTTGGACGAAATATACAAGATGCCACTTCACAAATTTCGTCCCGAGGCTATTTTAGGTGCTGCGTCACCTTATTATTGGGCCAGGCCCATGTAATTTCGAAATACATAAGTATAGGCTATTTTTAGAGTCCGTATGTGTGGGGAAACAAGAGATAGGGTTGATTTCGGACCCCTCCACCAAGGGCCACGAAATTCCCCCCCTCTTCCTCCATATATACAGCCCTTAGGGCATCGTTTAGACTTTGGGTTTTGTTTAGATTAAAAGTTCGCCATAGCTGCAACTTCGCGTACTTCGTTTGTGTTCAACGACCAGACAAAGGCGTCACAGAACCCCACTTTGATCAATAAAGCTTTCATCTTATATTCGCAATATCCAGATTGCAATCTCAGTTTCTTGCTTGTTCTCCGTTTGCTCGCAGGAAACAGACCCTCGTGGTCAGGTTGATCGTGCTCCGGCGTGGTCAATAACCTCTCGGAGTTGGTTTAGCGATTGCTAAGGCGCGACGTCCTCGCACGTTCGTAGTCGGATCGTCAAAGTCGACTTCCACCAAAGCGAAATCCATCATCTCATCGAAAGACGGGACACCTCCGCCTCTATCAAGTGGTATCAGATTTCCAGGTTGCTCGGTGAGATTTTACAGTTTTTCGTAGTTTAGATCGAGTCTGTTCTTCATACCTACAGTCCACGAAAAAGCCACAAAAAAAATTAGGGTTAGTTCATCATATCCGAACCAATCTGAGCCTTTGCCTAATCTTTTTAGGGTTTTGCTTTGTTGAATTTGCGGTTGCATCGTCATGTCTAGTTGCTGGTCTTAGAGTCTAGTCTTTTAGAGTTTCGAGTTCTGGTCATAAGTTGTCACGCCGCTGCCGCACCATCATCATCGCCCCTGCCATCTACCACCACCGCTCCGAATTCGTATCCATATACCACCACCAATCCGTGTCAATATACCACCACCGATCCATATCCATATACTACCACCGCTACCACCACCGCTGCCATATACCACCACCATATATCCACCACCAATCCGAGTTCCTTGCTTATTAGGGTTGTTTTCGAGATCCATCTAGATTCCGATTCGTGTTTCCTTGCCGGAGCCGGGTAGCCACGCTCCGTTTAGGCCCAAAATTTTTCGAAAACGCATTTTTCGAAAAA
>NW_025256544.1:0-1844 GCF_018294505.1 Triticum aestivum
CGATATCTCCTCTATAGAGGACAAGAAATTTTGGGGCAATCAGGCAAAAAGCGCATGAGAAAATGAAGTACTTTCAAGGACTGCCATAGAATGGACAGATGTTCACTAAAACGGTCATAATTTTGTCATTCGGAGTCCGTGTCGGACCCATAAGTACTCAAACAGGTCGCGGCGAGCGCGCGAATCCAGAAAATACTCTCCGCTTGCGCCAAGAGGCCCGGAGTGCCCTCAAATACGGCCATAAGCAGGACTTTTTGGCCCTGAAAGTCAAAGAATATCATTCGTCGTTGTTTTTTAGACAAGTTTCTGAACCCATTGGCACTTCCTTTTGAAGGAAATTCAAGAGATTATGTTGCTTATAGACATTAGCCCCCCTGGTATGGACAAATTTACCTTTCTGCAGATGCTCTATGATCCGGGCAATCTCATTTGGCCGTAAATTGAAGAAAATCCAGCGGCTATATGCCTTATTCTCCTTGTTTTCGCCGGATGGCATGCTGTAACTCACGCGCGTGAAAGCCAAGAACAAAAGGGCATTCCAGGCATCAGTCAATATATATGTGGAAACGATATCTCCTCTATAGAGGACAAGAAATTTTGGGGCAATCAGGCAAAAAGCGCATGAGAAAATGAAGTACTTTCAAGGACTGCAAAAGAATGGACAGATGTTCACTAAAACGGTCATAATTTTGTCATTCGGAGTCCGTGTCGGACCCATAAGTACTAAAACTGCTCACGGTGAGTGCGCGAATCCAGAAAATACTCCCCGCTTGCGCTAGGAGGCCCGGAGTGCCCTCAAATACGGCCTTAAGCGGGACTTTTTGGCCCTGAAAGTCAAAGAACGTCATTCGTTGCTGTTTTTCAGACAAGTTTCTGAACCCATTGGCACTTCCTTTTGAAGGAAATTCGAGGGATTATGTTGCTTATAGACATTAGCCCCCATGGTAGGGACAAACGTACCTTTCTGCAGATGCTCTATGATCCGGGCAATCTCATTTGGCCGTAAATTGAAGAAAATCTAGTGGCTATATGCCTTATTCTCCTTGTTTTCGCCGGATGGCATGCTGTAACTCACGCGCGTGAAAGCCAAGAACAAAAGGGCATTCCTAGCATCGGTCAATATATATGTGGAAACGATATCTCCTCTATAGAGGACAAGAAATTTTAGGGCAATCATGCAAAAAGCGCACGAGAAAATGAAGTACTTTCAAGGACTGCCATAGAATGGACAGATGTTCACTAAAACGGTCATAATTTTGTCATTCGGAGTCCGTGTTGGACCCATAAGTACTCAAACTGCTCGCGGCGAGCGCGCGAATCCAGAAAATACTCCCCTCTTGCGCTAGGAGGCCGGGAGTGCCCTCAAATACGGCCTTAGGCGGGACTTTTTGGCCCTTAAAGTCAAAGAACATCATTCATCGCTGTTTTTCAGACAAGTTTCTGAACCCATTGGCACTTCCTTTTGAAGGAAATTCGAGAGATTATGTTGCTTATAGACATTAGCCCCCATGGTAGGGACAAACGTAACTTTCTGCAGATGCTCTATGATCCGGGCAATCTAATTTGGCCGTAAATTGAAGAAAATCTAGCGGCTATATGCCTTATTCTCCTTGTTTTCGCCGGATGGCATGTTGTAACTCACGCGCGTGAAAGCCAAGAACAAAAGAGCATTCCTGGCATCGGTTAATATATATGTGGAAACGATATCTCCTCTATAGAGGACAAGAAATTTTGGGGCAATCAGGCAAAAATCGCACGAGAAAATGAAGTACTTTCAAGGACTGTCATAGAATGGACAGATGTTCACTAAAACGGTCATAATTTTGTCATTCGGAGTCCGTGTC
>NW_025256545.1:0-1844 GCF_018294505.1 Triticum aestivum
AAAAAAAAAACTGAAATAATTATTTAGTAACACTAATGTTTCTTGAATAAGTAGTTTGACCACAGTTTGACCAAAATTCAAAAAAACTGAAATTTGAGCATATCTTTTTTTTCCTTTTAGAATTTGAGGATTCTAAAAATTTGCAAACAGGTCTATGGCCGTCAAAATCGGATACGGATTTTTGTGCTGATTTTTTATTTATTATGCGCTTTTTTCAACATCGTATGCAAAAGATATGGCCGTTTTACTTTTTCATAACACTTTCTTTGCAAAACTTGTCCAAATTTAAGTTTTTTAATTTTCCTAACTACTAGATGTAGTAACATAACTACGTCTCCAAGGATTTTAATTTTTGAAGTTTTTATCATTTTCTTTTGTTTTTTACAAAACTGAAAAGACGATACACGGGGGAGGGGGGAGTTTGAACCTTTAGTCCCGGTTTGAGACACGAACCGGGCCTAATTTAGTCCCGGTTCGTGTTTCAAACCGGGACTAAAGGTCCCATTTAAACCGGGACTAATACCTTCCTGACGCTTTAGCCGCTCGAACTGGGACTAATGCTCACATTAGTCCCGGTTCGTGATGCAACCAGGACTAATGTGTACATTGAGCTGTGACCAAAACCCTGTGTTTCTACTAGTGTTTGGGACTAACTCTTCTTTAGAGCTTGATAGATATTTTTTGTATTGCATGCTCTCTTGATATGCATTTGGATTCGACTAGATTGCCTTATTAATCTCGTCTGTCAACTCTAAAGTCTGAACTCGGATGATATGGTTGCCGCATACATACGAAGACATGACAACTTTCGTACTTGTACAAAAGAACCCATTCACTAATATCTGTTTCACGGACAGATGTATAAAGTAGAATGTAACCAAACGTCAATGAAACATCACTAAACATCCTCCCGGTTCAAGAATAGAAGCGAAGATGACGGAACTAATAAATAGGCTAATATTGAAATAGGGGGCAAAATATTCTTATACTCATGCATTGTGTAGGATCCTCCATCAAGATATTTATAGATAAAACATGTACAAACGCACTACAATATATTTAGAAACGCCAGGCACACTGCGTGTGCAGGTCATCCAAACTAGATCCAACATATGTCATGCTTCTCTTATCTCTAAACAGATGGAATAAATTACTTCATTAATGAAAGCATGCGATTTCTTTGTTTCCTTTCTTTATATTTAGATCAACATAATTTATTTTAACAAAACACCATGGAATAGTTTTTGAAATTAAATATAATTTTAATGATGGAAGTTTGTGTTGTTTGCTAGAAATGTCTAAATTTTTAAGTATTGCTATATGAACATGTGTTAAATATAATGTAAATACTAGTTAAATTTTGTGATAATGAAATGTAAAAATAAAATATGTTTAGTATAAGAGTCCCACTTTGGCATTTTCATATGTAGGCTGGGTCGTTCGAAGTATTGCCACATGAGTCGAACCCCCAACCTCGCCACTCATGCCAGCGATGTTAGCCAACCGATGTAGGAATGCGTCACAAGTTGAATGTAGCGCTAAATTTAAAGTACTAAAGAACAAATTTCTTGAAAATCCGAACAATGATTCGAAATCGTAAATAGATTTTGAATATTTTTTTACTGTGAATATTTCTTTTAGTTGTGATTTTTTTTGACACCTGAACACCTTTTATAAAAGGGCATCTATAGTACACACTGAACATTTTCTTATTATACGGTGAACTTTATTCAAATACTAACTCAACATTTTCAAAATATACAGTGAACTTTTTGCAAATACACGCTGAAGAAAATGAATATTTTATATATAGTGAACATTTTTTCGTTGTATGATGAACATTA
>NW_025256546.1:0-1844 GCF_018294505.1 Triticum aestivum
GGTGTTGGAGCGGCCGAGCGCTAAGGCTGGTTGTAATGAAGAGTATCATGTATTAGTATTAAGCATGTGATATTAGTATATGATACTACATCCGTAATGGTTAGTATCATATGTTGGTATCATACATGACTACATTTATTACCATGCATGACACAAAGTAGCACATCATTTAATATGATATAGTATCATCATATGATACTCAACCATCCCGTTCTTCATTTAATTCCATGCCACCTCACTAGCAGAAAAACGACTCATTAGTCTCGGTTTGATTACGGCCCGGTACTAATGGTACCATTAGTCCCGGTTCAAACAGCTAAGCATTAGTCCCGATTCATTTGTGACCTATAATCCAGGTTTGTGTCACAAACCGGGACTAAAGGGGTGGTGGCAGGCTGGCGTCAGGCCGGAGCCCCATGAGCCCCTTTAGTCCCGGCTTGTGACACAGACCGGGACTATAGGTTAGACCTTTAGTCTGGGTTGGAGCCGCCAACCGGGACTAAAGGGGTAGACCGCTTTAGTCCCGGTTGGTGGCTCCACCACGGAGTAAAGGGGTTCTGAAATTTTCAAACTCTACCCCCTCCCCCTATCGCCTTCTCAATTTTGAAAATAAATAAAACAAAATGATAAAAACTTCAAAAATTAAAATCCTTCGAGACATGTTTTGCAAAAAAGTGTTATGACAAACTAAAATGACCATAACTTTTGCATGCGATGTCGAAAAAAAGTATAATATATCAAAATGTTCATAACGAAAAGCCGGTTCCGATTTCAACTGCCGTAGGCTGTTTCGCAAATTTTTAGAATCCTCAAATTCTAAAAGGAAAAAAGTTGTGCTCAAATTTCAGTTTTTCTGAATTTCGGTCAAACTTTGGTCAAACTAATTTAAGACATATTGGTGTTAATAAAAAATTATTGTTTTTAAATAATAATTTCAAACTCAAATGGTGAAACGTGTGACTTCATGCTAAAGCTAAACTCCTAAGGGTTAATAGGACTGACAACTTACTATTGTCAGGAAAACAACAAGTGCAGAGTTAGAAACTAGCGGGAATAGAACTCGAAAGTTAAACGTGCTCAGGCTGGAGTACTGAGAGGGATGGGTGAATGGCCGGGAGGAATAAAGGTCCCCCAGCCCCCGCCGCGGGCTCGTGCTACGTGGTGGGCCTTTGGTCCCGGTTCGTGTTGAACCGGGACTAAAGAGAGGGGACCTTTAGTCCCCACCCTTTAGTGCTGGTTGCAGAACCGGGACTAAAGGTCCTTACGAACCGGGACTATAGCCCGATTCTGTACTAGTGCCTCATCAACATTGCTTAGTTGGCATGTATGATAATACTTATAATACTTCCGTTACAGGTAGCCTAAGGAGTCTTCTCAATTAATATCACGAGAATATCAATTACATCCAGCCTCTGTACCAATAATAAGTTAAAAAAAGATTTAGAATGCACATTACCCGAAAAGAAAGAAAAAAGACAGGGAAAAATATTGGAACCAAGTACACCTGCAAGCTCTACCTCATGATGATAATGGAGAGAGGAGAACGATGAGTCAGGTTGTTTTTCTGCTGCACACTGTTGCAGCTTTTCTCTCTGTCTATTCTTCTTATTTATATTGAGCTTATAAATGAAAAGATCAACTCCACACACGAGCAGACTGGCCGTGTCATCCTACAACGCCCGACGTGTGTGTGATGCATGCATGCGGCGCAGTTCTCTGCATGCCATCCCATGCACAGCTAACGGCCGCAACAAGCTAGCTAACAACTAACTGAAACTACGACCGGCCTCATCGTGTACATGCACACGTGACTTGGCCGTTTATTTGCTAGGAAATACGGGTTC
>NW_025256547.1:0-646 GCF_018294505.1 Triticum aestivum
TGTTCAGAGTTCATTTTGTAGTGATTTTCAATTTCACGGTCATTTAGCTCTCTAAACAATTAGGTAAATGACCGAAAAACAACAAATGATGTTAGAACATGTTGGAAATTGATGACGTCGCTTTGAATGCTGCATACTGAACACAAAAGAAGTCTGGAGTTCAAATAAGTTTAAATAACATTGAAGTGCCCGTGTAACAGATGAGTTCTCGTCTGAAACCCTGATACTCCGAAAGAGTTTGTCCAGTTTGTACACGAAGTGCGTCCAGTTTTTTCCGTGACCCTCTCTACTCTTTCGCACATGCTATGCGGATGAAATGATGATAGCATGCCAAGTTTCAACATTTTCAGAGATCATTTTGTAGTGATTTTCAATTTCACGGTCATTTAGCTCTCTAAACAATTAGGTAAATGACCGAAAAACAACAAATGATGTCAGAACATGTTGGAAATTGATGACGTCGCTTTGAATGCTGCATACTGAACACAAAAGAAGTCCGGAGTTCAAATAAGTTTAAAAAACATTGAAGTGCCCGTGTAACAGATGAGTTCTCGTCCGAAACCCTGATACTCCGAAAGAGTTTGTCCAGTTTGTACACGAAGTGCGTCCAGTTTTTGCCGTGACCCTCTCTACTCTTTCGCACATG
>NW_025256547.1:656-1844 GCF_018294505.1 Triticum aestivum
GTCGCTTTGAATGCTGCATATTGAACACAAAAGAAGTCTGGAGTTCAAATAAGTTTAAATAACATTGAAGTGCCCGTGTAACAGATGAGTTCTCGTCTGAAACCCTGATACTCCGAAAGAGTTTGTCCAGTTTGTACACGAAGTGCGTCCAGTTTTTTCCGTGACCCTCTCTACTCTTTCGCACATGCTATGCGGATGAAATGATGATACCATGCCAAGTTTCAACATTTTCAGAGATCATTTTGTAGTGATTTTCAATTTCACGGTCATTTAGCTCTCTAAACAATTAGGTAAATGACCGAAAAACAACAAATGATGTCAGAACATGTTGCAAATTGATGACGTCGCTTTGAATGCTGCATACTGAACACAAAAGAAGTTCAGAGTTCAAATAAGTTTAAAAACATTGAAGTGCCCGTGTAACAGATGAGTTCTCGTCCGAAACCCTGATACTCCGAAAGAGTTTGTCCAGTTTGTACACGAAGTGCGTCCAGTTTTTGCCGTGACCCTCTCTACTCTTTCGCACATGCTATGCGGGTGAAATGATGATACCATGCCAAGTTTCAACATTTTCAGAGTTCATTTTGTAGTGAATTTCAATTTCACGGTCATTTAGCTCTCTAAACAATTAGGTAAATGACCGAAAAACAACATATGATGTTAGAACATGTTGGAAATTGATGACTTCGCTTTGAATGTTGCATACTGAACACAAAAGAAGTCCGGAGTTCAAATAAGTTTAAAAAACATTGAAGTGCCCGTGTAACAGATGAGTTCTCGTCTGAAACCCTGATACTCCGAAAGAGTTTGTCCAGTTTGTACACAAAGTGCGTCCAGTTTTTGCCGTGACCCTCTCTACTCTTTCTCACATGCTAAGCGGGTGAAATGATGATACCATGCCAAGTTTCAACATGTTCAGAGTTCATTTTGTAGTGATTTTCAATTTCACGGTCATTTAGCTCTCTAAACAATTAGGTAAATGACCGAAAAACAACAAATGATGTGAGAACATGTTGGAAATTGATGACGTCGCTTTGAATGCTGCATACTGAACACAAAAGAAGTCTGGAGTTCAAATAAGTTTAAATAACATTGAAGTGCCCGTGTAACAGATGAGTTCTCGTCTGAAACCCTGATACTCCGAAAGAGTTTGTCCAGTTTGTACATGAAGTGCGTCCAGTTTTTTCC
>NW_025256548.1:0-1844 GCF_018294505.1 Triticum aestivum
GAAGTTCATTATGATGCCAGTTCTCATCCAAGGCCCTAAGCAACCCGGCAATGAAATTGATGTGTACCTAAGGCCATTAGTTGAAGAACTTTTACAGCTGTGGAATGGAAATGGTGTACGTACGTGGGATGAGCACAGACAGGAGGAATTTAACCTTAAGGCGTTGCTGTTCGTGACCATCAACGATTGGCCCTCTCTCAGTAACCTTTCAGGACAGACAAACAAAGGATACCACACATGCACGCACTGTTTAGATGACACTGAAAGTATATACCTGGACAAATGCAGGAAGAATGTGTACCTGGGCCATCATCGATTTCTTCCGACCAACCATCAATGTCGAAAGAAAGGCAAGCATTTCAAAGGCGAGGCAGATCACCGGAAGAAGCCCGCCATGTGCACCGGTGATCACGTGCTTGCTATGGTCAATGATTTACACTACGTAATCTTTGGAAAGGGTCCCGGTGGACTAGCTGTTCCAAATGACGCTGAGGGACACGCACCCATGTGGAAGAAGAAATCTATATTTTGGGACCTACCCTACTGGAAAGACCTAGAGGTCCGCTCCTCAATCGACATGATGCACGTGACGAAGAACCTTTGCGTGAACCTGCTAGGCTTCTTGGGCGTGTATGGGAAGACAAAAGATACACCTGAGGCACGGGAGGACCTGCAACGTTTGCACGAAAAAGACGGCATGCCTCCGAAGCAGTATAAAGGTCCTGCCAGCTACGCTCTTATGAAAGAAGAGAAAGAAATCTTCTTTGAATGCCTGCTCAGTATGAAGGTCACGACTGGCTTCTCGTCGAATATAAAGGGAATAAGAAATATGCCAGAGAAAAAGTTTCAGAACCTAAAGTCTCATGACTGCCACGTGATTATGACGCAACTGCTTCCGGTTGCATTGAGGGGGCTTCTACCGGAAAACGTCCGATTAGCCATTGTGAAGCTATGTGCATTCCTCAATGCAATCTCTCAGAAGGTGATCGATCCAGAAATCGTACCAAGGCTAAGGAGTGATGTGGCGCAATGTCTTGCCAGTTTCGAGCTGGTGTTCCCACCATCCTTCTTTAATATCATGACGCACGTCCTAGTTCATCTAGTCGACGAGATTGTCATCATGGGGCCCGTATTTCTACACAATATGTTCCCCTTTGAGAGGTTCATGGGAGTCCTAAAGAAATATGTCCGTAACCGCGCTAGGCCAGAAGGAAGCATCTCCATGGGCCATCAAACAAAGGATGTTATCGGGTTTTGTGTTGACTTCATTCCTGGCCTTAACAAGATAGGTCTCCCTAAATCGCGATATGAGGGGAGACTGACTGGAAAAGGCACTCTTGGAAGAGACTCAATAATATGCAGGGACGGATATTCTTGGTCTCAAGCACACTACACAGTTCTACAGAACTCTACCTTGGTGACCCCGTATGTCGATGAACACAAGAACAGTCTGCGCTCCAAACACCCGAAGCAATGCGACGACTGGATTACATGTGAACACATCAGGACTTTCAGCAGTTGGTTGGAAACACGTCTCAGAGGTGACAACACTGTTTGTGATGAGTTGTACTTGTTGTCCAGGGGACCATCTTTGACTGTATTGACTTACAAAGGATACGAGATAAATGGGAATACATTTTACACGATCGCCCAAGATCAAAAGAGCACCAACCAAAACAGCAGTGTCCGCTTTGATGTAGCAACCGAGAGCGGAAAGGACACATATTATGGTTACATAGTGGACATATGGGAACTTGACTACGGACCTGATTTTAAGGTCCCTTTGTTTAAGTGCAAATGGATCAATCTGTTAGGCGGCGGGGTACAGGTAGACCCACAGTACG
>NW_025256549.1:0-1844 GCF_018294505.1 Triticum aestivum
CGCGGTGGTTAACTCCTACCAACCCTTCCCCTAGGAGCATGTGTAGTAGTACTTTTCTTAGGGCTAATAAACTTTTGCAATAAGTATATGAGTTCTTTATGACTAATGTGAGTCCATGGATTATACGCACTCTTACCCTTCCACAATTTGCTAGCCTCTATGGTACTGTGCATTGCCCTTTCTCACCTTGAAAATTGGAAAATTGGTGCAAACTTCGCCGGTGCATCCAAACCCCGTGATACAATACGCTCTATCACACATAAACCTCCTTATATCTTCCTCAAAACAGCCACCATACCTACCTATTATGGCATTTCCATAGCCATTCCGAGATATATTGCCATGCAACTTTCCGTCATTCCATTTATTATGACACGCTCCATCATTGTCATATTGCTTTGCATGATCATGTAGTTGACATCGTATTTGTGGCAAAGCCACCTTTATAATTCTTTCATACATGTCGCTCTTGATTCATCGCATATCCCGGTACATAGCCAGAGGCATTCACATAGAGTCATATTTTGTCCTAAGTATTGAGTTGTAATTCTTGAGTTGTAAGTAAATAAAAGTGTGATGATCTTCATCATTAGAGCATTGTCCCATGTGAGGAAATGATGATGGAGACTATGATTCCCCCACAAGTCGGGATGAGACTCCGGACTTTATGAAAAATAAAAGAGGCCAAAGAAGCCCAAATAAAAAAATGCCAAAGAAGCCCACCAAAATAAAAAAAATGGGAGAAAAAGAGAGAAGGGACAATGTTACTATCCTTTTTCCACACTTGTGATTCAAAGTAGCACCATTATCTTCATGATAGAGAGTCTCCTATATTGTCACTTTCATATACTAGTGGGAATTTTTCATCATAGAACTTGGCTTGTATATTCCAATGATGGGCTTCCTCAAAATTCCCTAGGTCTTCATGAGCAAGCAAGTTGGATATACACCCACTTAGTTTCTTTTGTTGAGCTTTCATACATGTATAACTCTAGTGCATCTGTTGCATGGCAATCCCTACTCCTCGCATTGACATCAATTGATGGTCATCTCCATAGCCCGTTGATTAGCCGCGTCAATGTGAGACTTTCTCCTTTTTTGTCTGCTCACACAATCCCTATCATCATACTCTACTCCACCCATAGTGCTATATCCATGGCTTATGCTCATGTATTGCGTGAGGGTTGAAAAAGCTGAAGCGCGTTAAAAAGTATGAACCAATTGCTTGGCTGAAACCGGGGTTGTGCATGATGGGAGCATTTTGTGTGACGAAATGAAGCATGGCCTAACTATATGATTTTGTAGGGATAAGCTTTCTTTGGCTATGTTATTTTGATAAGACGTGATTACTTGGTTACTATGCTTGAAGTATTACTATTTTTATGTCAATATTAAACTTTTTTCTTGAATATTTTGGTTCTGAACATCCATGCCACAATAAAGAAAATTACATTGAGAAATATTCTAGGTATCATTCCGCATCAAAAATTCTGTTTTTATCATTTACCTACTCGAGGACAAACAGCAATTAAGCTTGGGGATGCTTGATACGTCTCCAACATATCTATAGTTTTTGATTGTTCCATGCTATTATATTACCCGTTTTGGATGTTTAATGGGCTTTGCTACACACTTTTATATTATTTTTGGGACTAACCTATTAACCGGGGGCCCAGTCCAAATTGTTGTTTTTTGCCTATTTTAGTGTTTCATAGAAAAGGAATATCAAACGGAGTCCAAACGGAATGAAACCTTTGGGAGAGTTATTTTTGGAACAAACGCAATCCAGGAGACTTGGAGTGGACGTCGAGAAAGAAACGAGGAAGCCACGAGGCAGGGAGGCG
>NW_025256550.1:0-1844 GCF_018294505.1 Triticum aestivum
GACACGGACTCCGAATGACAAAATTATGACCGTTTTAGTGAACATCTGTCCATTCTATGACAGTCCTTGAAAGTACTTCATTTTCTCGTGCGATTTTTGCCTGATTGCCCCAAAATTTCTTGTCCTCTATAGAGGAGATATCGTTTCCACATATATATTAACCGATGCCAGGAATGCTCTTTTGTTCTTGGCTTTCACGCGCGTGAGTTACAACATGCCATCCGGCGAAAACAAGGAGAATAAGGCATATAGCCGCTAGATTTTCTTCAATTTACGGCCAAATTAGATTGCCCGGATCATAGAGCATCTGCAGAAAGTTACGTTTGTCCCTACCATGGGGGCTAATGTCTATAAGCAACATAATCTCTCGAATTTCCTTCAAAAGGAAGTGCCAATGGGTTCAGAAACTTGTCTGAAAAACAGCGATGAATGATGTTCTTTGACTTTAAGGGCCAAAAAGTCCCGCCTAAGGCCGTATTTGAGGGCACTCCCGGCCTCCTAGCGCAAGAGGGGAGTATTTTCTGGATTCGCGCGCTCGCCGCGAGCAGTTTGAGTACTTATGGGTCCAACACGGACTCCGAATGACAAAATTATGACCGTTTTAGTGAACATCTGTCCATTCTATGGCAGTCCTTGAAAGTACTTCATTTTCTCGTGCGCTTTTTGCATGATTGCCCCAAAATTTCTTGTCCTCTATAGAGGAGATATCGTTTCCACATATATATTGACCGATGCCAGGAATGCCCTTTTGTTCTTGGCTTTCACGCGCGTGAGTTACAGCATGCCATCCGGCGAAAACAAGGAGAATAAGGCATATAGCCACTAGATTTTCTTCAATTTACGGCCAAATGAGATTGCCCGGATCATAGAGCATCTGCAGAAAGGTACGTTTGTCCCTACCATGGGGGCTAATGTCTATAAGCAACATAATCCCTCAAATTTCCTTCAAAAGGAAGTGCCAATGGGTTCAGAAACTTGTCTGAAAAACAGCAACGAATGACGTTCTTTGACTTTCAGGGCCAAAAAGTCCCGCTTAAGGCCGTATTTGAGGGCACTCCGGGCCTCCTAGCGCAAGCGGGGAGTATTTTCTGGATTCGCGCACTCACCGTGAGCAGTTTTAGTACTTATGGGTCCGACACGGACTCCGAATGACAAAATTATGACCGTTTTAGTGAACATCTGTCCATTCTTTTGCAGTCCTTGAAAGTACTTCATTTTCTCGTGCGCTTTTTGCCTGATTGCCCCAAAATTTCTTGTCCTCTATAGAGGAGATATCGTTTCCACATATATATTGACCGATGCCTGGAATGCCCTTTTGTTCTTGGCTTTCACGCGCGTGAGTTACAGCATGCCATCCGGCGAAAACAAGGAGAATAAGGCATATAGCCGCTGGATTTTCTTCAATTTACGGCCAAATGAGATTGCCCGGATCATAGAGCATCTGCAGAAAGGTAAATTTGTCCATACCAGGGGGGCTAATGTCTATAAGCAACATAATCTCTTGAATTTCCTTCAAAAGGAAGTGCCAATGGGTTCAGAAACTTGTCTAAAAAACAACGACGAATGATATTCTTTGACTTTCAGGGCCAAAAAGTCCTGCTTATGGCCGTATTTGAGGGCACTCCGGGCCTCTTGGCGCAAGCGGAGAGTATTTTCTGGATTCGCGCGCTCGCCGCGACCTGTTTGAGTACTTATGGGTCCGACACGGACTCCGAATGACAAAATTATGACCGTTTTAGTGAACATCTGTCCATTCTATGGCAGTCCTTGAAAGTACTTCATTTTCTCATGCGCTTTTTGCCTGATTGCCCCAAAATTTCTTGTCCTCTATAGAGGAGATATCG
>NW_025256551.1:0-1844 GCF_018294505.1 Triticum aestivum
AGAATATTATTTAAACTTCAAAAATTCATAACTTTTATTCTGTAACTCCAAATTGGACAAATTATATATGAAAAATGATCAGAAAAATCCAATCTATCCATCTGTACTATTTTCATGCATGATCAAACAAGTTAAATTGATGTTTTAAGCAGAACAAGAAAAGGCACTTTAAAAGGCCATAATTGAATTTGGAATTTGAATCCTTGATTCAAATTTGTTCAAACCCTTCTGGCTTTAGTTGCATTAGCCCAACACACTCATATTGCCATGTTTCATGCATGCATCATATTGTTGCACATTGTTTGGTGATGCTTGTGTATCGATGTCCTTTGCGACAGGTTCTGTCCCCGAGGAGTACCGTGATTACCCTAACGAAGAACCGTATCCGTGCATCGAACCATCAGGCAAGCAACCAACCATTTGATCATATCGATACAATCCCATGTTCTCGCTCCTGCTCTCTTTTACTGCATTAAGACAACACGATTCAAACTGCTGTGTGCTACGGTAGTTGAACCCATTTCCTCTGCATGACCTGTCATTGCCACAGTAACTAGATGAAACCCACTAGCATGTGTAGGAGTTGATTGAGCCATATGTATGTGTTGTTCCTACCTTGCTATGCCTGCTATGCTTAGAGTCGTGTCAGGTCTGGTTCACCTGGGTGATGGGCTAGAGTGAAATGATTACGTCGGTAATGGGAGTGGTGTGGTGAACACGATTTGGTAAAGGTATCGATGAGAGGCCATGTAGGAGTACATGGTGGGTTGTTTCATTGAAGCCGACCTTAAGCACTGAGATCTGTATGTGTGATTTAAGATACAACTACTACCATGCATTGGGCCCTGAAATATGACCCCGCTCGACTTCTTATTCACCCTAGCTCTCTATCCAGGAGTTGCAAGTAGTTTCTGGTGTTTGTAGCCTACTGGAGGCCGTGGACAGCGCTGACCGTAGGGGTGGGCTGTGATGCGGTAGGTACGTGGCACGGTGTACCGAATACCCGTTAGGTATCCCGGGAACCCTGTTCACATCGTTCGGGGCCGTATGGGAAACCTCGGCCGGACTCCCTGCGGATGGAACCTGAATAGGCGATAAACCTGGACTAGAGGCTTAAGTGTTTAGGTAGGTCGTGGTCTACACCCACGTCGGCTTTCGCTTGAAGTCTGCCGAGCACATGTCGTGTGCAGACGCTAAGTGGT
Organism: Triticum aestivum; assembly: GCF_018294505.1. Lineage (NCBI taxonomy): Eukaryota > Viridiplantae > Streptophyta > Magnoliopsida > Poales > Poaceae > Triticum > Triticum aestivum. Next base: position 1,203 of record NW_025256551.1, read on the forward strand.
GGAAACATGTATGAAGAAGTACACCCCTGCAGGGTTAACATGATCTATTCGAATAGCCGCGTCCGCGGTGAAGGACTACTTGGTTGCCTATACAGTTCATAGACAAGTAAATGGAAACTGTTAAAAGCCTCAAGATAAGTGTGAGTGTCGAGGATGGCTCTGCCGTAGGAAGACGGAGGTGGATCCTCGGTAGTGTATTGAAGTGGTGAGTAGTGGACTCGTGTGCGCAAAACCATTTTAAGTTGGAGTATCGTAGGATAGCCTAGCCAAGAGTCAAAGCTGGCTTGCTGCAATAACTCCACCAACCCTTCTTGATACTATGCATGTATGTAGGATCTGATGTAAGTCTTGCTGAGTACCTTTGTACTCATGTTGCTATAATCTACATTTTTACAGAAGACGCTGCAACCCCTTCTGATGGGTTCTATGTAGACGTTGACATCAACGAGTAGGCTAAAGACCCAGGTGGTGACCCTGAGCTTGTGAAGGACCACGTAGTATAGCTAGGCTTTCCAAGCCTCTTTTATTTTACTAGTTGTCTGTACTCAGACAAGTTACTTCCGCTGCTGGTTTGTATGACTGTATGACTTGTATGTTGGGTCGTGAGACCCGTACCTTTGTGTATGTTATGTATGGCTCCCT
>NW_025256552.1:0-1844 GCF_018294505.1 Triticum aestivum
TGTGCGTCATTGAAGAACGCCATGTAACTTACTTTACTTTATTGCTAAACGCGTTAGTCATAGAAGTAGAAGTAGTCGTTGGCGTGACAACTTCATGAAGACACGATGATGGAGATCATGGTGTCATGCCGGTGACGATGATGATCATGGAGCCCCGAAGATGAAGATCAAAAGGAGCAAAATGATATTGGCCATATCATGTCACTACTCTATTTGATTGCATGTGATGTTTATCATGTTTATGCATCTTGTTTGCTTAGAACGACGGTAGTAAATAAGATGATCCCTTACAACAATTTCAAGAAGTGTTCTCCCCTAACTGTGCACCGTTGCTACAGTTCGTCGCTTCTAAGCACCACGTGATGATCGGATGTGATGGATTCTTACGTTCACATACAACGGGTGTAAGACAGTTTTACACAGCGAAAACACTTAGGGTTAACTTGACGAGCCTAGCATGTGCAGACATGGCCTCGGAACACGGAGACCGAAAGGTCGAGCATGAGTCGTATAGTAGATACGATCAACATGAAGATGTTCAGCGATGATGACTAGTCCGTCTCACGTGATGATCGGACACGGCCTAGTTGACTCGGATCATGTAATCACTTAGATGACTAGAGGGATGTCTATCTGAGTGGGAGTTCATAAGATGAGCTTAATTATCCTGAACATAGTCAAAAGACCTTTTGCAAATTATGTCGTAGCTTGCGCTATAGTTCTACTGTTTAGATATGTTCCTAGAGAAAATTATAGTTGAAAGTTGATAGTAGCGATTATGCGATCAGTAGAAAGCTTATGTCCTTAATGCACCGCTCAGTGTGCTGAACCCCAAACGTCGTTTGTGGATGTTGTGAACATCGGACATACACGTCTTGATAACTACGTGATAGTTCAGTTAAACGGTTTAGAGTTGAGGCACGAAAGACGTTTTCGAAACATCGCGAAACATATGAGATGCCTCGAGGGCTGAAATTGGGATTTCAGGCTCGTACCCACGTCAAGAGGTATGAGACCTCCGACAATTTTCTTAGCCTACAAACTAAGGGAGAAAAGCTCAATCGTTGAGCTTGTGCTCACATTGTCTGAGTGCAACAATCACTTGAATCGAGTGGGAGTTGATCTTCCAAATGAGATAGTGATGTTTCCCCAAAGTCATTGCCACGAAGCTGCTAGAGCTTCGTGATGAACTATAACATATCAGGGATAGATATGATGATCCTTGAGGTATTCGCGATGTTTGACACCGCGAAAGTAGAAATCAAGAAGGATCATCAATTGTTGATGGTTGGTGAAACCACTAGTTTCAAGAAGGGCAAGTGCAAGAAGGGATACTTCATGAAACGGCAAATCAGCTGCTGCTCTAGTGAAGAAACCCAAGGTTGAACCCAAACCCGAGACTAAGTGCTTCTGTGATAAGGGGAATAGTCACTAGAGCGGAACTACCCTAGATACTTGGTAGATGAGAAGGCTGGCAAGGTCGATAGAAGTATATTGGATATACATTATGTTAATGTGTACTTTACTAGTACTCCTAGTAGCACTAGGGTATTAGATACCGGTTCGGTTGCTAAGTGTTAGTAACTCGAAATAAAAGCTACGGAATAAACGGAGACTAGCTAAAGGTGAGCTAACGATATATGTTGGAAGTGTTTCCAAGGTTGATATGATCAAGCATCGCACGCTCCCTCTACCACCGAGATTGGTGTTTGCGTTGAGCATAGACATGATTGGATTATGTCTATCGCAATACGGTTATTCATTTAAGGAGAATAATGGTTACTCTATTTATTTGAATAATATCTTCGATGGTCTTGCACCTAAATAAATGGTTTATTGAATCT
>NW_025256553.1:0-1844 GCF_018294505.1 Triticum aestivum
GTTGAGTTGTGGACGAAACAATCTGATGCTGCAGCAGAATCCGAGTCAAACTACAAGTCCAAAGGTGTTACATCACCTCCACTTGGGCCCATTGGCCTTGTACGACCTAGATTTAGTTTTAGGCTGACTTGGGACGTCCTCCCACCTCCTTGGCCGCCACCCCTTGCTCCTATATAAGTAGATCCATCTAGTAGCTTTTCCTTGGGGTTTTGTTTAGATTAAAAGTTCGCCATAGCTGCAACTTCGCGTACTTCGTTTGTGTTCAACGACCAGACAAAGGCGTCACAGAACCCCACCTTGATCAATAAAGCTTTCATCTTATATTCGCAATATCCAGATTGCAATCTTAGTTTCTTGCTTGTTCTTCATTTGCTTGCAGGAAACAGACCCTCGTGGTCAGGTTGATCGTGCTCCGGCGTGGTCAATAACCTCTCGGAGTTGGTTTAGCGATTGCTAAGGCGCGACGTCCTCGCACGTTCGTAGTCGGATCGTCAAAGTCGACTTCCACCAAAGCGATATCCATCATCTCATCGAAAGACGGGACACCTTTGCCTCTATCAAGTGGTATCAGATTTCCAGGTTGCTCGGTGAGATTTTACAGTTTTTCGTAGTTTAGATCGAGTCTGTTCTTCATACCTACAGTCCACGAAAAAGCCACAAAAAAAATTAGGGTTAGTTCATCATATCCGAACCAATCTGAGCCTTTGCATAATCTTTTTAGGGTTTTTGCTTTGTTGAATTTGCGGTTGCATCGTCGTGTCTAGTTGCTGGTCTTAGAGTCTAGTCTTTTAGAGTTTCGAGTTCTGGTCATAAGTTGTCACGCCGCCGCCGCACCATCATCATCGCCCCTGCCATCTACCACCACCGCTTATCCGCCACCACTCCGAATCCGTATCCATATACCACCACCGATCCATATCCATATACTACCACCGCTACCACCACCGCTGCCATATACCACCACCATATCCACCACCAATCCGAGTTCCTTGCATATTAGGTTTGTTTTCGAGATCCATCTAGATTCCGATTCGTGTTTCCTTGCCGGAGTAGGTTTCGGAAAAAAAAAAGAGTCGGGTAGCCACGCTCCGTTTAGGCCCAAAATTTTTCGAAAACGCATTTTTCGAAAAAAAATTTGGCTATCCTATTTTTAGGTGTTTTTGAGTGTTTTGAGATAGGTGCCATTATAGGAAGTTTTTTTTGACCTGTTTCCAGTTTTTGGGTCCGGGCAGTCGAAAAAATAATTTGGTCGAAAAAAAAAATTCGTGCCCATCCTGTCAGTTTGACCTAGGAAGAGTTTTGAGACACTCGCCATTATAGTGATTTTTCGAAAAAAAAAGCAGCGCAAAAAAAAAGAGCGCAAAAAAAAGAGCGAAAAAAAATTCAGAGTGTGCTTTTCCCTTGTTTACGTGCCGCGCCGTGATTTTGTTGGTGTTCTAGGCTCGCGTCTCTAGCACAGTCTAGCCTAGGACCAGCACAGTACCGTCGTTGAGCGTTTATTCAACATTGCATCTTTGAATTGATTATTGCTAATCTTTTGCTACCATATATAGCCAACCCAGCTCCACATATTTCTACACCGTGTATACGTACGCTCCCCTGGCAATCGCTTTACTCAATATTCGGAGTTACTTGACACCGCTGGTTGCCGATCACCGCCTGCTGCATGGTAAGAACTTGTAAGACATTGATATTTGCTTTACTGTGAGCGTTTTACCACCACATCCTAGTAGTTATAGGAACATTATTTTTGGGTTTTGTTTCTTGTTCTACTAATCATGACAGGATCCAGAGTCAATTCATGGGCTTTGTCGATCGCGGGAGACGTGCCACCACCTTTGCAA
>NW_025256554.1:0-1844 GCF_018294505.1 Triticum aestivum
TTTTACAGTGGTCTCGTTGTGTCTTAAAGAGTCCTTGGCTATGCCGACTCGGGGACGCTTCGTATGTCATGTGCACTGCCTTGTACATGATGGTGCTGTACGATCGAGCCCGTGTAGGCCCCACCACGAAAACTTCGGACGAAATCTCTATCATATGTTTGTTCTGGCTTATTCTGCAAGCCAAATCCTTTGTTTTGTTTTGAGTTGTGGTATTCGAGTTGCTTCGAAGTCAAATGTTGATTCCATACCTTTTCCAAATGGTGTTCTCATATTCCTATGTGAATACTAATCCTTCTTGATCATCGAGTTTGTCATGTTAATCCTTTTCAACCGGCGTGTTTTCTCTCCAAGTGGTTCCGATCATTTCAACATTCACAAGATCAAGTATCAGTTCTTCTCAACGTTGTTTGTGTCATCCATCTCCAAGTTGCCTTTGTTTTCCCACCCTCCCTCCCTTTGTTTTTCTCCAAGGACCCAGATTCTTATTCAAGTATCCATTTTATTGGTGGAAGTTTCTCCATTCTTTTCCGTCAATGTTCTTATCCGGTGATTCTCATGAAGATTCTAATGGAGCTTCAAGTTCGTCATTCCTCGTTCTTTTCTTCTCCGGTGGATTCAAGTCAAGTTTTGTTGATCATACCTTTTTCCTCATTTCAATGTCTTCTCATACCGCTGCACCTCATTATCATTCTACTTCTCGCTATTTGTTATTCCGGAGTGCTCAAGATATCTCGAAGATTCATGTTTCCACTCTGCACTCGTTCAAGCTCTTTCGAGATTGGTATCTCATTCAAGTCATTTAATTCAACCGGTGCAACATCTCTTTTAAATCTTTTCAACGGTGTTCTTTTGAGTGGGCCCTAACCCACAGGTCTTTTCCCAGGATCTTACCTGACTCTTCTATTTTCCCAGAGCTATCTCAAATTCTTTTCCAAGTTTGACGTAAGAATGAGTTATCATCAGTCAAATGCTTTTCTCCAAGATCTTTCAAATTCTTTTCATAGTTGGCTCAACCTCTTCGCTTTTGATTCTTCCGGTGTGCCTCAATAATTCTTGGTGGTGTTTCTCGTTGTCATTCTCATCATTTGAAGACCGAAGAAGAGTTTCTCTTTAATCTTGCTCTATTCTCTTCAAGGTTCATGGTGCTAGCTTGTTGCCATCCTCTCATAATTGTTTTCGATTATGAGAATCTTTTTCACCCATCAGGAGATATTCAAGAGTCTTCTCAGTTTGTCATCCGGAGTCCATCAATTCAGGTTTATTCATTCTCAGCCGTCAGTTATCATTCTCCTATCTTGCCGGTGCATCTATTGAATATCCTCTAATCAGTTCTTGATCTCTTTGTTCTCATGTATCTAGTTTGTCTCAAGCACCTTCGTTCATTTGCTAATTCTTACCGGTGATGCACCCCTACTTCGATCATTTTCAATTCTTACGGTGGTTCTTTCAAGATCCCTCTTCCTTGTTCATCATATCAATTCATTTGTTGTTCCAATCCTACCGGTGGTTCGTTGAAGACCTTCTCAAGTTTACGCTATATCTCTTTTAATCCTTTCTACGAGAATAAGTAGTATGCCAAATCCGTTGATTGTCGTCAATTTAATTGGTGAAGGATAAGCATAACATAATTCTTATTCTTGTTCATCCAAGCGATTAATTCTTTATTCCGGAGGCCCTTAAAATTCTCGGTTTCATTTGTTTCATCTTCTCTTTTCCCGGAGTTCCAAGCTCTAATTATCACGGAGATCCATCTAAATCATTGCAAGGATTCACCTTGTGTTTTCAATTTCTCTTTCTTTTCATTCCTTTTGTTTACCGGAGTTCTTCATGGAGGTTCTACATGA
>NW_025256555.1:0-1844 GCF_018294505.1 Triticum aestivum
AAGGCATATGGCCGCTGGATTTTCTTCAATTTACGGCCAAATGAGATTGCCCGGATCATAGAGCATCTGCAGAAAGGTACGTTTGTCCCTAGCAGGGGAGCTAATGTCTATAAGAAACATAATCTCTCGAATTTCCTTCAAAAGGAAGTGCCGATGGGTTCAGAAACTTGTCTTAAAAACAACGACGAATGATGTTCTTTGACTTTCAGGGCCAAAAAGTCCTTCTTAAGGCCGTATTTGAGGGCACTCCGGGCCTCCTGGCGCAAGCGGGGAGTATTTTCTGGATTCGCGCAATCGCCGCGAGCAGTTTGAGTACTTATGGGTCTGACACGGACTCCGAATGACAAAATTATGACCGTTTTAGTGAACATCTGTCCATTCTATGACAGTCCTTGAAAGTACTTCATTTTCTCGTGCGATTTTTGCCTGATTGCCCCAAAATTTCTTGTCCTCTATAGAGGAGATATCGTTTCCACATATATATTGACCGATGCCAGGAATGCCCTTTTGTTCTTGGCTTTCACGCGCGTGAGTTACAGCATGCCATCCGGCGAAAACAAGGAGAATAAGGCATATAGCCGCTAGATTTTCTTCAATTTACGGCCAAATTAGATTGCCCGGATCATAGAGCATCCGCAGAAAGTTACGTTTGTCCCTACCATGGGGGCTAATGTCTATAACCAACATAATCTCTCGAATTTCCTTCAAAAGGAAGTGCCAATGGGTTCAGAAACTTGTCTGAAAAACGGCGATGAATGATGTTCTTTGACTTTCAGGGCCAAAAAGTCCCGCTTAAGGCCGTATTTGAGGGCACTCCGGGCCTCCTAGCGCAAGCAGGTAGTATTTTCTGGATTCGCGCAATCGCCGCGAGCAGTTTGAGTACTTATGGGTCCGACACGGACTCCGAATGACAAAATTATGACCGTTTTAGTGAACATCTGTCCATTCTATGGCAGTCCTTGAAAGTACTTCATTTTCTCGTGCGCTTTTTGCATGATTGCCCCAAAATTTCTTGTCCTCTATAGAGGAGATATCGTTTCCACATATATATTGACCGATGCCAGGAATGCCCTTTTGTTCTTGGCTTTCACGCGCGTGAGTTACAGCATGCCATCCGGCGAAAACAAGGAGAATAAGGCATATAGCCACTAGATTTTCTTCAATTTACGGCTAAATGAGATTGCCCGGATCATAGAGCATCTGCAGAAAGGTACGTTTGTCCCTACCATGGGGGCTAATGTCTATAAGCAACATAATCTCTCGAATTTCCTTCAAAAGGAAGTGCCAATGGGTTCAGAAACTTTACTAAAAAACAACGACGAATGATGTTCTTTTACTTTCAGGGCCAAAAAGTCCTTCTTAAGGCCGTATTTGAGGGCACTCCGGGCCTCCTGGCGCAAGCGGGGAGTATTTTCTGGATTCGCGCACTCGCCGCGAGCAGTTTGAGTACTTATGGGTCCGACACGGACTCCGAATGACAAAATTATGACTGTTTTAGTGAACATCTGTCCATTCTATGGCAGTCCTTGAAAGTACTTCATTTTCTCGTGCGCTTTTTGCGTGATTGCCCCAAAATTTCTTGTCCTCTATAGAGGAGATATCATTTCCACATATATATTGACCGATGCCAGGAATGCCCTTTTGTTCTTGGCTTTCACGCGCGTGAGTTACAGCATGCCATCCGGCGAAAACAAGGAGAATAAGGCATATAGCCGCTGGATTTTCTTCAATTTACGGCCAAATGAGATTGCCCGGATCATAGAGCATCTGCAGAAAGGTACGTTTGTCCCTACCAGGGGGGCTAATGTCTATAAGCAACATAATCTCTCGAATTTCCTTCAAAA
>NW_025256556.1:0-1844 GCF_018294505.1 Triticum aestivum
AACCCTATCTCTTGTTTCCCCACACATACGGACTCTAAAAATAGCCTATACTTATGTATTTCGAAATTACATGGGCCTGGCCCAATAATAAGGTGACGCAGCACCTAAAATAGCCTCGGGACGAAATTTATGAAGTGACATCTTGTATATTTCGTCCAAGGCTTCATGCACCCATTATGGTGGCTTCAAAGTCCTGAAATCATCACTTGTAACTCCGTTCTTGTTCCCCTTGCGCATGCCATCATCTCCATGCTTGTTCTTGCTCCAATGTTCATCCTTCTCCAAGCTAGGCCCTTCATTTGTAAGCAAAACAAATGTATCCAATTTAGGCAGCATCATATTCTCATGAACATTAGAATCATTACCAAGAAACGAAAGTACCTGGTAATTTAGTTGGCGTGCACGAGCTCTAGTAATTGGTCCAGTATGTATAGCAGCAGGGGCTGTGGGTGTAACAATTGTATTGATGTCCTCATCAGAAAAGACCATCGCTCGTCCCCGACCGCCACTCATACGGAAGACAATCAATAAATAAAATTGTGCTCCAACTTCATCACAAAGCGGTTCACCATACGTGCATGCTTCGGGAATCACAATCCTCAACACAAGTATTTCTACTAATCCACAATCACCCACTAGCATGACTCTAATATCACCAACTTTATATTGCAAAACTATTGCAAGGAATCAAACATATCATATTCAGTGATTTACAAGTTTATGTAGGATTTTATGACTAACCATGTGATTGACCAATTCCTGTTATCTCTATGAATTGATATAAGTGAAGCAAGAGAGTTTAATTCTTTCTACAAAAGATATGCCCACGCTCTAACAAATATAAGGGAAGCAAAAGAGCATTCTATAAATAGCGGTTTTCTAAGTGAAGAGAAACAGGCAATCCAAACTTCAAATGATATAAGTGAAGCACATGAAGCATTCTATAAAGCCATACTCAAAATATTTAAGTGAAGTGCGATGAGCATTCTATAAATCAACCACGGACTATCTCATACTAGCATGGTGCATAAAATAAAAATGAAAACTAAATGCAAAAAACGCTCCAAGACTTGCACATATCGCATGAATGAAACGAATACGTAAACATACCGATACTTGTTGAAGAAAGAGGGGATGCCTTCCGAGGAATCCCCAAGCTTAGACGCTTGATTCTCCTTGAATATTTACTTGGGGTGCCTCGGGCATCCTCAAGCTTGAGCTCTTGCATCTCTTCCTTTTCCTCATATCGAGACCTCCTCGATCAAACACTTCATCCACACAAAACTTCAACAGAAAACTCGGTAAGATCCGTTAGTATAATAAAGAAAATCACTACTCTAAGTACTATAGCAAACCAATTCATATTTTGTTTTTTCATTGTGTCTACTGTAATATAGCTTTTCCATGGCTTAATCCACTGATAGAAATTGATAGCTTCATCAAAACAAGCAAACTATGCATCAAAAACAGAATATGTCAAAAACAAAACAATTTGTAGCAATATGAACATTCACCATACTTCTGGTACCCCAAACATTCTACCAAAATTAGGACAAATAAAAAATTTGTATAGCAAGACAGTGCAAAAGGAATCAGAACCATTTGACGTTCCAGTTAAAAATGTAAAATTGTGCACTACAGCCAAAGTTTCTGTCCTGCACCGTACAAACCAACAAGCATTGTAAACATCCTAAAGGCAAACCTTGGCACATTATTTTTATCATACAATGGAATTGTACAAAGGAATAATTATTTTTGATGAAAAGCTTCTATAATTAAGATTCACAAAGTTTCTGTGAGCATGAACAAAGTTCAAGGAGCTCTCTCACTTCAACAATGCGTGT
>NW_025256557.1:0-1844 GCF_018294505.1 Triticum aestivum
CAGGGTTGCTTGAGAGAGACAATCTTCAACCTACGCCTCCTACGGATTGATAAACCTTAGGTCATCCACTTGAGGGAAATTTGCTACTGTCCTACAAACCTGTGCACTTGCAGGCCCAACAACGTCTACAAGAAGAAGGTTGTGTAGTAGACATCAGTTATTATTATATTTCCTTGTTCATGATAATTGTCTATTGTTCATGCTATAATTGTGTTATCCGGAAATCGTAATACATGTGTGAATACATAGACCACAACATGTCCCTAGTGAGCCTCTAGTTGACAAGCTCGTTGATCAATAGATGGTTACGGTTTCCTAACCATGGACATAGGATGTCATTGATAATGGGATCACATCATTAGGATAATGATGTGATGGACAAGACCCAATCCTAAGCATAGCACAAGATCGTGTAGTTCGTCTGCTAAAGCTTTTCCAATGTCAAATATCCTTTCATTAGACCATGAGATTGTGCAACTCCCGGATACCGTAAGGGTACTTTGGGTGTGCCAAACATCACAACGTAACTAGGTGGCTATAAAGGTACACTACGGGTATCCCCGAAAGTATCTGTTGGGTTGGCACGAATCGAGACTGGGATTTGTCACTCCGTATGACGGAGAGGTATCTCTAGGCCCACTCGGTAGGACATCATCATAATGAGCTCAATGTGATCAAGGATTTGTTCACGGGATGAAGTGTTACGGGAACGAGTAAAGAGACTTGCCGTAACGAGATTGAACAAGGTATCGGTATACCGACGATCGAATCTCGGGCAAGTATCGTACCGATAGACAAAGGGAATTGTATACGGGATTGATTGAATCCTCGATATCGTGGTTCATCCGATGAGATTATCGTGGAACATGTGGGAGCCAACAGGGGTATCGAAATCCCGCTGTTGGTTATTGACTGGAGAGTTGTCTCTGTCATGTCTACGTGTCTCCCGAACCTGTAGGGTCAACACACTTAAGGTTCGGTGACGCTAGAGTTGTAGAGATATTAGCATGCAGTTAACCGACAGTTGTTCGGAGTCCCGGATGAGATCCCGAACGTCACGAGGAGTTCCGGAATGCTCCGGAGGTAAATACTTATATATAGGAAGTCCAGTTTCGGCCACCGGGAGAGTTTTGGGGGTCACCGGTATTGTACCGGGACCACCAGAAGGGTCCCGGGGGTCCACCGGGTGGGGCCAGCTATCCCGGAGGGCCCCATGGGCTGAAGTGGCGTGGGAACCAGCCCTGGTGGGCTGGTGCGCCCCACCCAAGGGCCCAAGGCGCCTAGGGTTGGAAACCCTAGGGGGCCGTTGCCCCCCGAGGGGGCATGCACCCCCCTGGTTGGAAACCCTAAGGGGGCCGTTGCCCCCGAGGGGCCGCCGCCCCCCCTCCTCTAGATGGGATCTCCAAGGGGGCATGCACCCCCCTAGCCCCTATATATAGTGGAGGAGAGGGAGGGCAGTCGCACCCTAAGCCCTGGCGCCTCCCTGTCCCTCCTGTGACACCTCTTCCTCCTCTAGTAGTGCTTGGCGAAGCCCTGCTGGAATCCCGCTGCTTCCACCACCATGCTGTCGTGCTGCTGGATCTCCATCAACTTCTCCTTCCCCTTGCTGGATCAAGAAGGAGGAGACGTCTCTGCTCTGTACGTGTGTTGAACGCGGAGGTGCCGTCCGTTCGGCGCTAGGATCATCGGTGATTTGGATCATGACGAGTACAACTCCATCAACCCCGTTCTCTTGAACGCTTCCGCTCCCGATCTACAAGGGTATGTAGATGCACTCCTCTCTCTCTCGTTGCTAGATGACTCCATAGATTGATCTTGGTGATGCGTAGAAAATTTAAAATTTC
>NW_025256558.1:0-1844 GCF_018294505.1 Triticum aestivum
TCCATCAAATACAAAGGAAAACTAACACACATGCTGATGCATCTCAATGATTCACAGATCATAGCCAATATTTACTTCAGAACTAAAGAAAAAAGTTGTGAGAGCGTGTACGAAAGAAAAACTACTGATGGGTTCACTACGACTTAAACCCTAAACCCTAAACAGTATTTAATTTCCTAGCTAGGTAGAACCTGTCGAAGGAAAGACGGCTGGCACCCTCGGATCATACAGTGCTTTTGTATAGTTCCACTAAAATCAAGCTGAGCATCCCTGATGGCAAAGATATTGAAGAAGTGTGATTAGAATAATAGTACTGGCACTAGTTCATGAGACATAAACTCATCACAAGTAGAAGCCGGTAGAAGTAGAGAAAGATCGACATGGAGATGGAGCTACGTGGGGAGCTGCGGCAGTGGAGCAAGCTGGATCCAAAAGGAAGATGGACACCTGGGATGTCGGACTGTAGCTAGAAGGGTGGTTGGGACGCGACATCGGCCCATACCGCGGTGACCCCCGATTGGGACGCACCGACTGTGGGTTTTCTCCCACGCCGATGTCGACCGCGTCTACGCCGAACATTGTTCCCTTCCTCGAGCTACAGGATCAGGCCGGATATGTGACCAGCAGTGGGGCTACCATCATTCTATGCTTGTGAATAGAGCAACCCAAGCAAGCAGGCTTGTAGCTTAGGCTCCTGCTAGTGTATATATAGTGGTTTTCTTTTTCTCTCCATATCAACCATTTTATATTGCGTACGTGCCATTGAAGACTGAAATGATGGTTGCTTCTTACGACTAACTTACTGTGTGATTTGACTGCTCCTTAGTGGCCCCTACACGTACCCCCCTACGTGTATGCAACAGTGACACGTACACATGGATCCAAAAAACGCGTGCGATGCCCTAATGCATGCATGTCCGAGCACACGATGGAACAAGCACGGTCACGCTCAAGTGCTCAACCTACACGTGCATGCACACACATACTCAGCCAGGGTGAGCTAGTGACCGTATAAAGACCGGAAAATGTATATATTGAGCGCAATGGGCGTATTATGAAGTCCACTGACTGTATTTTTACAAATATACAGTGACAGACAGTGTATTTATCTCGTTTGAAACTAAGCCATATTAACCGGAGAGGAGGCAGTATGGACTAGCATTACTTCGCTGTGTCCCATCAACTTGCCGAACAAGGAGAAGTTTGCATAATGGGAGAAGCTTGCGCGTGGTGGCTTGTAGGACAAGGAGAAACTTTTGAGTAATATTGTGAACGTGCAACAGTTAATTCGGTGTCAGATTTCCAGAAGCATACACTACTAGTTCGACTTCCCGAAGAGGCAGACAGCCAAGCGCAAAGTAGGATAGTTACTACTTTGATGTGTCCCCTCAACTCACCGAACAAGGAGAAGCTTGCTTACTATTACACCTCTCCCTCGCCCATGCGTGCGGTGGCTTGCAGGACAAGGAGAGGGTTTTGACTACAGCACCCTCTACCTCTCCCTCTCCCTCGCCCTCGCCCTCACGGACGTGCAGCAGTTCAATCGGTGTCAGATTGCCAGAAGCATATTGTACTGTAGTATCATCATTGTTGGACCTTCCGAAGAGGCGAAGAGCCAAGTATGCACTATACTAGTACTAGGAACCGGATGGAGGAGCGTCTGCACTCTTATTATATTTTTAAAATGTGCTAAAGCAATCTTCAACACATTTGGTTCTCTTCGAGGGTTCTCGCATGTGATAATGGAAGTTGATTGCATGGAACACTCGCCACAATTCTCGCTTAATTCTAGCTCATATCCTATTACAAATAGGAGCGCTCAGTAATATTTCCTGTTTTTTTTT
>NW_025256559.1:0-1294 GCF_018294505.1 Triticum aestivum
TATAGCCAGGGGCTTTCTGACGGAAGAGTGCATCTCCTACTGCACGAATTATCTAGGCATTGAGAACCCCGTTGGTCTGCCCGTCAACAGGCACCTCGGCAGGCTCGCTGGATGGGGTCACCGTGAGGGTCGCCGCGAAATGCATGTCGACTTAGAGGGTCGCTCGCCGACTTTGAAAGAGCAAACCTAGTCGCGCTACAACACATAGACGTGGTCGATCCTTGGGTGGTAGAGCACAAAACCTTTATTAAGAAGACATACAATGACCGAGGCCAACAGAGGACGGACGGAGATATAATCAAAGAGCACAACTCATGTTTCACGCGTTGGTTCAAGCAGAAGCTTCTGTCGTACCCTTTACATGAGGATTCTTTCGCGGAAGAACAACTCATATTCGCCTTGTCACAGGGCGCCGAGCACAACCTGATGACCTATGAGGCGTACGATATCAACGGCTACACATTCTACACCGAGGCCAAGGACATGAAGAGCGATGGTTATCAGAACTCCGGGGTAACGATGGAATCCTACACCGGTAATGACAAGGACAGATACTACGGAAGGATCGAGGAGATCTGGGAGCTGAGCTACGCTGGAGAGAAGGTCCCAATGTTCCGTGTCAGATGGGCGAAGAGCGTCCTAAAAGAAGACCGGTATTTCACCACCATGGTTATACCCGAAGCCAAATCCAAGACCGCGGGCGCAAACGTCACCGCGAAAAATGAGCCATGGGTACTGGCTTCCCAAGTTGACCAATGCTTCTTCACTACCGACCCATCAAAGCCCAGTCGTGTTGTCGTGAGGAGAGGCAAAAGGAAGATCATCGGAATGGATGGAGTAGCCAATGAGCAAGACTTCGACAAGTACGGCGACCCGAGGATCGAACATGACGACGATGATGAAGTAGCAGCATACACCACAAGAAGAAGAAGGACCACCCTACCTAAAGGACGTCCGTTCCACAGAAGAACTCCATTTGCGAAAAAGAAGGGCAAGAAGATTGTGAACAGATAGCTAGCTAAGATCGATTGTATTTAAATCATAGCCTTCATTTCTCGATTGTATTTCATGGGCACTTTTTGAACTATCATGAATATTTTTAAATTTCATGGACACTCGATCTCGATCCCCCTCCATCTCGATCGCTATCCCACCTCGCCAGATCCGGTCCCCCTAGCCGCGAGCACCCCCCCGGTCCACCGGCCGCCGCCGCCGACCCCCCGCACCCTCGATTCCCCTACTCAACCGCCGCCGCCGACCCCCCGCACCCCTCCCCTACTCAACCGCCACCGCC
>NW_025256559.1:1340-1843 GCF_018294505.1 Triticum aestivum
CGCACCCTCCCCCGCTCCACCGACATTACTGTTTGATGATATTTTTAAAAAAATTATTACTGTCTTATAAAAAAAATATTACTGTTATGATTTAAACAAGTTTGAACATATTTAAACATAAATAAGTATCAAACAACATTTTAAATGCATAAAAAAATTGTGGAGCCTGGGAATCAAACCCAGGACCTCCTGGTGTGAGAACTGGCTGCTGACCAGTCGAACTAGTAAAGGGAACTTGATGTGGATCAGGTCAGGTGGAAGATAACCTGTTGGCTCGAGCAGAAATCAAAAAAAATACTAATGGCGCACCAGGGCGAGGTGCGCCATTAGTATGGATGTACTTATGGCGCACCGAGGTGTGGTGCGCCATTAGTATTGTGCCGCCCCCATCCATACTTCCTCCCCGACCCAAACCTATCCCCTCTCTCTCCCTCGCCCTCGCCCTCGATCCCCTTCCCCTCTCCTCTCCCGACGCCGCTGCCCCGCCGCCTCGACGCCGCCCC
>NW_025256560.1:0-1843 GCF_018294505.1 Triticum aestivum
AGTCCCGCTGGCGCTTGTTTGAGTGGCTGGAGCAGGAAGAGCAGAGATTGAAGAAGCATGATGGCCGTTGGATGGACATCCAACAGTCACTGCTTGTGCGTCAACCTTTTTTTAGGAAAGTCTCAAATCTATGGAAAACAGCATACATCCCATCTGCCATTATTTTTAATAATTTACAGCCCATTTGCTAATTCTTAAGGGTTTTTTTTGGAGCCCATATTCTTTTTGTTAGCATTACAGCCCATATTGTAGCCACGGTTAAAAAATTGTAGGAAATTTTGCATATTTCGGTGCGGTCCGAACTGTTTTTAATCCTGAAATTTCGAGTCACATTCAAACTGATTTTAAAAATAAATGTATATCAATATAAAATTCAACAAATTGTCCACGCATAAAAATCAATGCAATTTAAAATCTCTAAATGAAAAAAAGAAATTTGAAACTAATTGCCGGTTTGATGTGTTTTAAAAATGTACAACCCATTTCTCATTACTGATAGGCCATTTTCTCGGCCAGCCAAATGAAGCTCTCCTCGTTTTGAAAGATTTGCAGCCCAACAGGCCTGACAAAGTGATTTACTTGGCAAATCACAAAAAAACTAGGCTGTGGCCGTGGACCCAGCTGCGGCCGTGGACCCAGCTGTCAGCCTCTCCACGTATAGTACTCTTTCGATGGAAGTCGGTCGTTGACCACATTGACCACACCGCGCCGAGAGAACCAAGGCGGTGGACGACGGCGAGGCCTAGGAAGGGGACAACGCGGAGCCGGGGAAGACGCGACAGTGGATGCCCACGCGGAGAGGAGTACGAGGGTTCACTGGTTCGGCTGTGGTGTGAGCCTGTCATCGCCGCAGAATAATAAGGGGTGTGGGTGAGTAGAGTGATGCCCTGGCCAGCGGTGGGAGTAGTAGGGGGCGGTGAGGCCTCCGCAGCATCACAGCCAGCCACGGGAGGCAGGAGCATGTGGCACGACCGGCGCTGGTTTGGGCGGCTGGAGCAAGAAGACCAGAGGTTGAAGAAGCACTAGGGCCGTTGGATGATGTTGGGGAACGTAGCAGAAATTCAAAAATTTTCCTACGTGTCACCAAGATCTATCTATGGAGAAACCAGCTACGAGTAGAAGGAGAGTGCATCTACATACCCTTGTAGATCGCTAAGCGGAAGCATTCAAGAGAACGGGGTTGAAGGAGTCGTACTCGTCATGATCCAAATCACCGGAGATCCTAGTGCCGAACGGACGGCACCTCCGCGTTCAACACACGTACAGCCCGGTGACGTCTCCCATGCCTTGATCCAGCAAGGAGAGAGGGAGAGGTTGAGGAAGACTCCATCCAGCAGCAGCACGACGGCGTGGTGCTGGTGGAGGAGCGTGGCAATCCTGCAGGGCTTCGCGAAGCACCACGGGAGAGGAGGACGACTTGGGAGAGGGGGAGGGCTGCGCCAGAACTTCGTCTTTTTTGCTCCCATGCGTCTCCCCACTATATATAGGGGTGGAGGGGCTGGTTTCTTGCCCTCCAAGTCCATTGGGGCGTTGGCCAAGGTGGGAGGAAAGAAATCCCATCATTTCCTTCCCCACCGATTGTTATCCCCCCTTTTTAGGGATCTTGATCTTATCCCTTCGGGATATGATCTTATTCCTTCTAAGGGGGGATCTTGGTGCGCCTTGACCAGGGGTGTGGGGCCTTGCCCCCACTACCCACGTTCATGTGGGTCCCCCCATGCAGGTGGGCCCCACTCCGGAACCTTCTAGAACCTTCCTGGTACAATACCGAAAAATCCCGAACATTTTCCGGTGGCCAAAATAGGACTTCCCATATATAAATCTTTACCTCCGGACCATTCCG
>NW_025256561.1:0-1843 GCF_018294505.1 Triticum aestivum
GGGTGGCCGAATTAAGGATTGATATCCATAGTAAAATCACAAATTATGTGTAATGACTCTATGTATCCAAGTACTTTACGTCATTAATGCTCGGATTCGCATTGTATAAAACTTTGTTGACCGACCATCGGCTTCCACCTCCTCGGCCAATAGCCGAGGAGTGTTTGTCCTACTTTATAAAGCCTTTATGAGGGCAAAGATTTACAACAAACAAGGCAATCTGGCCATACGTTTTTATAAACAAAGGTACGCGGAGAGACATGTTATATTACTGTTTAACAGAAGAAATGTCTTCCAACGAAAATAGTCCCGCTATTGGTTCCTTTCTTTGGGTTGTCATGCTAAGGATGATCATGAAACCTCAGCTCCAATGTAAGAGCAAAATAACGAGGATTTACTTTGGAAAGCCAGTTAATAGCCCCCAGTAGTGTTCGGCGACAGTCGAGGTCAAGCCATAAACACTTCGGACATTGTTATGAATGGCCCATCGTTTAACACCATCATCGGATCGCCGACCAGTTTACGCTTATTGTGATAGTCTGTTTTCGGCTTACTCCACTGAGGTGCTTAACCATGTGAGCTGGAAGCACAATCGCAGTGGTTCTCCCTTTGCACACCTAGTCGAACAAAGCGGAACATAGAAGGCAAGCGCAGGAGTCGGGCAACCCAACTATTGACCGCAGACACAATTCGAAACCGATGCATATATAGCAATATCCGAGAATGTTTTTGCCGAAACTCTAAAGGTGTCCGGTGTTGCACTGCGAGACTTGTGCTGAAAACACACAAATCGTTTCAAAGTGCCATAAGCTTGGAAAACCAAGAAAAACGTCAGTAAAAACTTGACGTCCGAACAAGATCAAGTGTTCGGTGCCAATCCGAAAATTGGCCTTAGCAAAAGAAGTGCTTCTATCGTGCTCTAACATGATACATCTTATATCAAGACTTCAAGCGGGTCAGCCTACGGCTTCAACCTCCTATCCCGAGGGCGGAGTACTTCTCATTAGGCCAGTTTAGCAAACTAAACTCTAGCGGCTTTGAGAGAGAAATTAGGCTCCCCGGCTAGTGACCACACGCTCGTGTTGAAAAAAAAGGAGCGACAGATAATAATAGTAATAATAAAACTTTACAACGACTAAGAAGAAGAACACTTATCATAAAACGGCTCATATAAATTTAAGAGCCCCCAAGTGACTTGGGTAAAAGAATGATTGCATGTACCGAAGTACTTATATCATATCTATGTTCAACCGAAGTTTAAACGCGTCTTAACCGACCGTCGGCTTCTCCCTCTTCGGTCAAGAACCGAAAAGTGTTATGTACTCCATCTGTCGAGAATATTGACGGTGTATCCAATAACCAGGCAATCAGGACATAAGGCTGTAATAGACAAAGCGCGCTCAGGGAACTTATGCTATATTACTGCGAAGTGTAAGAAGCATCTTCGAACAAAATAGTACCCCCACCGATACCTTTCTTCAGTGCTTATTGTTATTATGAGACTTGTGCAATAGATTTTTTGTACTCATGAGTTCCGTTGTGTGCCGACCATCATTGAAAACTATAAGAGCGCTAGCTTTCGGCTTCACTCAGTCTGAGGTCCGGCTCAGATGACCCGATCGTGACAATCGCAGAGGTGCTCCCTTTACTCCCTAGCCGAACAATCGGGAACGTGGGGTAAACACAGGAGCGAGGCAACCTAGCTTGCAAATCGCTTAAGTCAATATGGTGCATATTGTGGCGTAATACACGAACAAGGAACGAAGTCGTACAAGTATAATCATATGCAAGAGGAAAAAGCTTCATGAAGGAAGCCCCCAAGTAAACGGGGTATTTGAATTTG
>NW_025256562.1:0-1843 GCF_018294505.1 Triticum aestivum
GGGTGGCCGAATTAAGGATTGATATCCATAGTAAAATCACAAATTATGTGTAATGACTCTATGTATCCAAGTACTTTACGTCATTAATGCTCGGATTCGCATTGTATAAAACTTTGTTGACCGACCATCGGCTTCCACCTCCTCGGCCAATAGCCGAGGAGTGTTTGTCCTACTTTATAAAGCCTTTATGAGGGCAAAGATTTACAACAAACAAGGCAATCTGGCCATACGTTTTTATAAACAAAGGTACGCGGAGAGACATGTTATATTACTGTTTAACAGAAGAAATGTCTTCCAACGAAAATAGTCCCGCTATTGGTTCCTTTCTTTGGGTTGTCATGCTAAGGATGATCATGAAACCTCAGCTCCAATGTAAGAGCAAAATAACGAGGATTTACTTTGGAAAGCCAGTTAATAGCCCCCAGTAGTGTTCGGCGACAGTCGAGGTCAAGCCATAAACACTTCGGACATTGTTATGAATGGCCCATCGTTTAACACCATCATCGGATCGCCGACCAGTTTACGCTTATTGTGATAGTCTGTTTTCGGCTTACTCCACTGAGGTGCTTAACCATGTGAGCTGGAAGCACAATCGCAGTGGTTCTCCCTTTGCACACCTAGTCGAACAAAGCGGAACATAGAAGGCAAGCGCAGGAGTCGGGCAACCCAACTATTGACCGAAGACACAATTCGAAACCGATGCATATATAGCAATATCCGAGAATGTTTTTGCCGAAACTCTAAAGGTGTCCGGTGTTGCACTGCGAGACTTGTGCTGAAAACACACAAATCGTTTCAAAGTGCCATAAGCTTGGAAAACCAAGAAAAACGTCAGTAAAAACTTGACGTCCGAACAAGATCAAGTGTTCGGTGCCAATCCGAAAATTGGCCTTAGCAAAAGAAGTGCTTCTATCGTGCTCTAACATGATACATCTTATATCAAGACTTCAAGCGGGTCAGCCTACGGCTTCAACCTCCTATCCCGAGGGCGGAGTACTTCTCATTAGGCCAGTTTAGCAAACTAAACTCTAGCGGCTTTGAGAGAGAAATTAGGCTCGCCGGCTAGTGACCACACGCTCGTGTTGAAAAAACAGGAGCGACAGATAATAATAGTAATAATAAAACTTTACAACGACTAAGAAGAAGAACACTTATCATAAAACGGCTCATATAAATTTAAGAGCCCCCAAGTGACTTGGGTAAAAGAATGATTGCATGTACCGAAGTACTTATATCATATCTATGTTCAACCGAAGTTTAAACGCGTCTTAACCGACCGTCGGCTTCTCCCTCTTCGGTCAAGAACCGAAAAGTGTTATGTACTCCATCTGTCGAGAATATTGACGGTGTATCCAATAACCAGGCAATCAGGACATAAGGCTGTAATAGACAAAGCGCGCTCAGGGAACTTATGCTATATTACTGCGAAGTGTAAGAAGCATCTTCGAACAAAATAGTACCCCCACCGATACCTTTCTTCAGTGCTTATTGTTATTATGAGACTTGTGCAATAGATTTTTTGTACTCATGAGTTCCGTTGTGTGCCGACCATCATTGAAAACTATAAGAGCGCTAGCTTTCGGCTTCACTCAGTCTGAGGTCCGGCTCAGATGACCCGATCGTGACAATCGCAGAGGTGCTCCCTTTACTCCCTAGCCGAACAATCGGGAACGTGGGGTAAACACAGGAGCGAGGCAACCTAGCTTGCAAATCGCTTAAGTCAATATGGTGCATATTGTGGCGTAATACACGAACAAGGAACGAAGTCGTACAAGTATAATCATATGCAAGAGGAAAAAGCTTCATGAAGGAAGCCCCCAAGTAAACGGGGTATTTGAATTTG
>NW_025256563.1:0-1843 GCF_018294505.1 Triticum aestivum
AAAAAAATACAAAACACCTTCAGATCCACGTGGAAAAGATGATCTATCTGGGCATGAATTTTATTTTGATAATTCCGAGGTCAGTTTCACACTACCTATATTGTTTGTCGTTTTCATAATCCAATTTAAGCCATAGCTCCAGCCAAAAAATTGTACAACTCAACATTGGTTATTTGCTAGCCAATTATTAGTAATTTTTCAAGTAACATATAGTTTTATACATGAAATCATGTACAATAGACTACTGTAATTATATGTAATATGATATTTGATCATTTGATATTTTTTATTATAACAATCAGATCGGCCTGATCTCTGTGGAGGCAATATCATGTAGTTTGCATATTGCACCTCCAGTTTCTTGAAGCTCAGTTGCTTAGTTGCAAACTCTCTGAGACGGCAAAGCAAAATCCACATATTTGTTTTTGTGTAATAAGATCTTTCAAATACCATGCATCAAAATCGTTTGAAGTAACCTGTATTAGCATTAGGCAATAAATTTTGTGGGAGCAACATATTTAGATAATAGAGAATGTATGGAACTGCTACTCCATAAATTTCATAAAGTTGGAATTCAATTTTTAGTAGAGTTATGGTTCAGTAGCAAGCACTTACTACAAGTGATCGAGCATAATATGGCAGTAACTTGGTAATATAATTATGAAACATCATGTTGCAACATAACTAATACGTTAGTAAAAGGAAAATCTACTTGACACGAGTAATCAACCAAAAAGTCAAGTATGCTCCCAATAAGCTTTAGAATGTGTATTTCAAAGTTTTATAATACCTACTATCCCTTTCAAAGTATAAGGCGTATGCTAACTCTCAAAATTCATGCTTACATAGTCATTCGATTCAAATTCGAATGCGGTTTGTGTGAATCTACTTTTTGTAATCATTAATCTAAATTTATTTGAGAAAATTACAGTCAAATCATGAATTTGCATGTTAAAACACGTGTTATATTTTGGGACCTTCACAGTACAAAACTCCATGTGCAATAAAGGTTGTCAAGAGCTTTCAATGATTGTATTAGATAAATAAATCCCTCGCCATGCAGTTGCACGGGTTGATGACTAGTGCTTAATAATCTGTAGGTACTGATTCCATTTCTGTTTTGTACTACTAAAACTGTAGAACAAATACTAGCTGACTGATTAACAAGCACCATTTGCTGGTCTTGATTTACAACAATTATTATCAAGTTCAATTTGCTCCGTACCAAGATGTGATTGGTTGTCAGCAACTTTCAGTAATCTAAAGTACTTTACACTTATGTAACATTGCTTCAAAAAGAAGGTACCGTGACCGTAAAAGACAAGGTGGTGTGTGATATGTCATGTATTCATCCTCCTGGTTAATATGAGCCACTCATTTTTATGCTTTGTCTTGGAGAACGCAAAATGCTTCAACAAGAGTGAGAAATAAAATGTTTTCAGAGTTGAGGCCCAGATAAAGGATAAACAAAACACCATTTCATCCAAGAGACATCTCGGAATACTTTACACATTATGGAAGAAATAGGCAGCCTAACATCACCAGCTATTAGAATAGATAAGCTACACATGTCAATGGTTGAGTCAAGGGATGTTGTGCCTTGTGTCTGATCTTGAACAGAGGCGCTGATAACTGAACTTAAACAGGGTAGTGTTTGAACTTGAGCATCAACTTCGACAACTAAGTATTTTCCAGCATCTGGCACAACCTACATGGGCCATCAATGTCGATGCTAAAACCGACGGACCTCGGGTAGGGGGTCCCAAGCTGATGATATCGGAACGATGGTAATATACAGAAGAGGACACGATGTTTCCTCAGGTTTGGTCCCATATTGCACATA
>NW_025256564.1:0-1843 GCF_018294505.1 Triticum aestivum
TCATGTCTGAGTACAGACATCTATAAATGAAAAAGGCTGAGAAGCCTGACTATCTACCAGATCCTGCCGAGGGCACAAGATCGTAGCTGAGGTATCAAGCTAAACGTCGAAGTCCAAACAGAACTACTAATGAGACTGAAGTCTCTCTGCAAAAACATAAAATAGGCAAACGTGAGTACAAATGTACCCAGCAAGACTTACATCAGATCTATCTACACATGCATCATTATCAACAAGGGGGGGTGGTGGAGTTTAACTGCAGCAAGCCAGCTTTGACCCGGTGGCTATCCTAAACTACGACTGCAAGCAACTCTTTTGAGGTGGCGCACACGAGTCCACATAATCACCATATCAATACACCACTATGGATCCGCTCCCGTCTCCCTACGAGAACGCCATCCATAGCACTCACGCTTATCTTGCGTATTTTAGAGTATCCACTTTCACTTGTCTATGAACTGATATAAGCAACCCAGAAGTCCTTTTCCGCGGACACGGCTATTCGAATAGATGATGATAACCCTGCAGGGGTGTACTTCTTCATACATGTTTCCACCACTTAGCGTCTGCACACGACATGTGCTCGGCAGACTTCAAGCGAAAGCCGACGTGGGTGTAGACCACGACCTACCTAAACACTCAAGTCTCTAGTCCAGGTTTATCGCCTATTCGGGTTCCATCCATGAGGAGATCCGGCCGGAGTTTTGATCACAGCCCCAAACGATGTGAACAGGGTTCCCGAGATACCAAACGGGCATCCGGTACATCGTGCCACGTACCTACCGCATCACAGCCCACCCCTACGGTCAGCGCTGTCCACGGCCTCCAGTAAGCTACAAACACCAGAAACTACTTGCAACTCCTGGACAGAGGACTAGGGTGAATAAGAAGTCGAGCGGGGTCATATTTCAGGGCCCAATGTATGGTAGTAGCTGAATCATGGATCACAAACACAAAACTCAGTTCCTGAGGACGGCTGCAATGAGACAACCCACCATGTACTCCTACATGGCCTCTCACCGCTACCTTTACCAAATCGTGTTCACACACTTAGCTCACACACAGTAGGACATGTTCACACGCCTCTGATTCATCCCCGATGAATCAGACCTGACTCAACTCTAAGCAGTAGCAGGCATGACAAACAAGCATGAATGAGTAGGCACAACAGGGCTCAAACAATTCCTACTCATACTAGTGGGTTTCATCTATTTACTGTGGAATGACAGGTCATGCAAAGGATAAAGGGGTTCAGCTACCGCAGCAATGTAACAGATGAATCGATGTTGTCCTAATGCAGTAAAAGAGAGCAGGAGCGAGAGAGTAGGATTGTATCGGAATGAACAAGGGGGTTTTGCTTGCCTGGCACTTCTGAAGATAACATTGAGTCTTCATCAGTGTCAACGATCACATCATCGGTATCACGTCTATCGAGAGGGGACAAATACCGGCAACACAGAAGGGAACACAATCAATGCAATGCACAATATGATGCATGATCATGACATGGCAAAATGAATGTGTTTTGGGCTAATGCAACTAGCAACAGATTAAATGAAGTTGGTTTGAATACAAAATTCAAATTCAAACTCCATATGTGATTATTCAAATGCCATTTAATTGATTTGTGCTAAACAGCAGCTATAAGTTGTTCTAACATGCATGAAAAAGGTACAGATGGATTCCTTGAATTTTTCTGATCATTTTTCATATATAAATTATTTCATTTGGAGTTACAGATTAATTTCTATGATTTTTAGAAGTTTAGGGCATTTTCTGGAATTTCCTATATAAAAATAAATCCAGAAAAGAATTTACTGCGTCAGCACTACGTCAGCATGAC
>NW_025256565.1:0-1104 GCF_018294505.1 Triticum aestivum
TAAATGCATGAAAAATAACAAATGAAGTCAGAAAGGGTTGAAAATTGATGATGTTGCTGTGAATGGTGCATTTTGAACACACAAAAAGTCTGGAGTTCAAATAAGTTCAAAATAATGAAATGCCTTTTGTAACAGACGAGTTTCCGTTTGAAACCCTGATACTTCGAAAGAGATTGTCCATTTTGTACACGAAGTGCATCCAGTTTTTCCTCGTAACCCTCTCAACTTTTTAGCACATGCTATGTGGGGGAAATGATGATACCATGCGAACTTTTAACCTTTTCAGAGTTCATTGGACTTGCTTTTCAATTTCAGGGTCATATAGCTCAAAAAAATTGGTAAATGCATGAAAAATAACAAATGAAGTTAGAAAGGGTTGAAAATTGATGACGTGGCTTCAAATGGTGCATTTTGAACACACAAAAATTCTATTGTTCAAATAAGTTCAAAATAATGAAATCCCTCAGACGAGTTTTCGTTCGAAACCCTGATACTTCGAAAGAGATTGTCCATTTTGTATACGAAGTGCATCCAGTTTTTCCCGTAACCGTCTCAACTTTTTAGCACATGCTATGTGGGTGAAATGATGATACCATGCCAACATTCAACCTCTTCAGAGTTCATTTGAAGTGCTTTTGAATTTCAGCGTCATATAGCTCAAAAAATCAGTAAATGAATGAAAAATAACAAATGAAGTCAGAAAGGGTTGAAAATTGATGGTGTGGCTTTGAATGGTGCCTTTTGAACACACAAAAATTATGGAGTTCAAATAAGTTCAAAATAATGAAATCCCTTGCTAACAGATGAGTTTTCGTCCGAAACCCTAATACTTCGAAAGAGATTGTCCATTTTGTACACGAAGTGCATCCAGTTTTTCCCGTAACCCTCTCAACTTTTTAGCAGATGCTATGTGGGTGAAATGATGATACCATGCCAACTTTCAACCTTTTCAGAGTTCATTTGAAGTGCTTTTCAATTTCAGGGTCATATAGCTCAAAACAATCAATAAATGCATGAACAATAACAAACAAAGTTAGAAAGGGTTGAAAATTGATGATGTGGCTCTCAATGGTGCATTTTGAACACACAAAAAGTCTGGAGTTC
>NW_025256565.1:1114-1843 GCF_018294505.1 Triticum aestivum
AAGTTCAAAATAATGAAATCCCATTGTAGCAGATGAGTTTTCGTCCGAAACCCTGATACTTCGAAAGAGATTGTCGATTTTGTACAACAAGTGCATCCAGTTTTTCCCGTAACCCTCTCAACTTTTTAGCACATGCTATGTGGGTGAAATGATGATTCATGCCAACTTTCAACCTCTTCAGAGTTCATTTGAATTGCTTTTCAATTTCCGGGTCATATAGCTCAAAAAAATCGATAAATGCATCAAAAATAACAAATGAAGTTAGAAAGGGTTGAAAATTGATGATGTGGCTTCGAATGGTGCATTTTGAACACACAAAAATTCTGGAGTTCAAATAAGTTCAAAATAATGAAATCCCTTTGTAACAGACGAGTTTTCGTTCGAAACCCTGATACTTCGAAAGAGATTGTCCATTTTGTACACGAAGTGCATCCAGTTTTTCCCGTAACCCTCTCAACTTTTTAGCACATGCTATGTGGGTGAAATGATGATACCATGCCAACTTTCAATCTTTTCAGAGTTCATTTGAAGTGCTTTTGAATTTCAGGGTCATATAGCTCAAAACAATCAATAAATGCATGAAAAATAACAAATGAAGTTAGAAAGGGTTGAAAATTGATGATGTGGCTCTCAATGGTGCATTTTGAACACACAAAAATTCTGGAGTTCAAATAAGTTCAAAATAATGAAATCCCATTGTAGCAGATGAGTTTTCGTCCGAAACCCTGA